>NW_021163496.1:0-48700 GCF_004324835.1 Dendronephthya gigantea
CACAAGACCTTGTGGTCTAGTGGCGAAGACGATTCTCCCAAGTTAAATCGATGTTCGAATCCTACCATAACCGTTTTTCATTATGAACTTCGTGAAAGGTAAAGTAATAAATAACATGGCCATCAGCACAAGACTTGCGGTCTAGTGGCGAAGACATTTCCCAAGTGTTAAATCGATGTTCGAATCCGTACCATAACCGTTTTCATTATGAACTTCGTGAAAGGATAAAGTAACTAAATAACCATGGTCATCCAGCACAAGACCTTGCGTCTAGTGGCGAAGACGATGGTCTCCCAAGTGTTAAATCGATGGTTCGAATCCTACCATAACCGTTTTTCATTATGAACTTCGTAAAAGGAAAAGTAGATAAATAAACCATACCGTTCAGCCAAGACTTGTGGTCTAGTGGCAAGACAATGGTCTCCCAAGTGTAAATCGATGGTTCGAATCCGCCAAACCGTTTTTCATTATGAACTTCGTGAAAGGATAAAGTAAACTAAATAACCATGGTCATCCAGCACAAGACCTTGCGGTCTAGTGGCGAAGACGATGGTCTCCCAAGTGTTAAATCGATGGTTCGAATCCTACCATAACCGTTTTCATTATGAACTTCGTAAAAGGATAAAGTAACTAAATAACCATGGCCATCCAGCACAAGATCTTGCGTCTAGTGGCGAGGACAATGGTCTCAAGTGGTAAATCGATGGTTCGAATCCTACCATAACCGTTTTTCATATGAACTTCGTGAGAACGGTAAAATAGATCAAATAACATAGCCGTTCACGCAAAACTTGTGGTCTGTGGCAAAGACAATTTTCTCCCAAGTGTTAAATCGATGTTTCGAATCCGCCAAAACTATTTTTTATTATGAACTTCGTGAAAGGATAAAGTAGACTAAATAACCAGGGTCACCAGCACAAGACCTTGGTCTAGTGGCGAAGACGATGGTCTCCCAAGTGTTAAATCGATGGTTCGAATCCTACCATAACCGTTTTTCATTATGAACTTCGTGAAAAGGATAAAGTAAGTTAAATAACCATGGCCGTTCAGCACAAGACTTGCGTCTAGTGGCGAAGACAATGTCTCCCAAGTGGTAAATCGATGGTTCGAATCCTGCCATAACCTTTTTCATTATGAACTTCGTGAAAAGATAAAGTAGATAAATAACCATAGCCATTCAGCACAAGACTTGTGGTCTAGTGGCAAGACAATTGGTCTCCCAAGTGTAAATCGATGGTTCGAATCCTACCATACCTTTTCATTATGAACTTCGTAAAAGGATAAAGTAAACTAAATAACCATAACCATTCAGCACAAGACCTTGCAGTCTAGTGGCTAAGACAATGTCTAAGTGTAAATCGATGGTTCGAATCCTACCAAACCTTTTTCATTATGAACTTCGAAAAGGTAAAGTAAACTAAATAACCATGTCATCAGCACAAGACCTTTGCGGTCTAGTGGCGAAGACGATGGTCTCCCAAGTGTAAATCGATGGTTCGAATCCTACCATAACCTTTTTCATTATGAACTTCGTGAAAAGGATAAAGTAAATTAAATAACCAACCGTTCAGCACAAGACTTGCAGTCTAGTGCGAAGACAATGTCTCCCAAGTGTAAATCGATGGTTCGAATCCTGCCATACCTTTTTCATTATGAACTTCGTGAAAGAATAAAGTAACTAAATAACCATACCGTTCAGCACAAGACCTTGCGTCTATGGAAGACAATGTCTCCAAGTGTTAAATCGATGTTTCGAATCCTGCTAAAACCATTTTTATTATGAACTTCGTGAAAGGATAAAGTAGACTAAATAACAGGTCATCCAGCACAAGACCTTGTGGTCTAGTGGCGAAGACGATTCTCCCAAGTGTTAAATCGATGGTTCGAATCCTGCCATAACCTTTTTCATTATGAACTTCGTGAAAAGGATAAAGTAGATTAAATAACCATGGCCATTCAGCACAAGACTTGCGTCTAGTGGCGAGACAATGGTCTCCCAAGTGTAAATCGATGGTTCGAATCCTACCATAACCGTTTTCATTATGAACTTCGTGAAAGGTAAAGTAACTAAATAACCATGCCATCCAGCACAAGACCTTGTGGTCTAGTGGCGAAGACAATGGTCTCCCAAGAGTTAAATCGATGGTTCGAATCCTACCATAACCGTTTTCATTATGAACTTCTGAAAAGGATAAAGTAAATTAACACTGCATGAAAAACCGCGTATTCACAGGTGAATACGTGCGAATATGAGTTCGAATATGGTCCATATTCACACGTATTCACAGATATTCACTGTGAATATCCTCGGAATATTGGGGGTATTCCGATGTGAATACCTGTGATAAAACACCGCGTATTCTGACCTAGAATACCTTCGAATACTCTGTGAATATTTTTCAAGACCTAGTATTCACACTTCGGCATAGAAAATGTGATTGTACGCATGAATACGGGATAATCAACGAGTTATATTGTGTAAATATTGCAGGAAATGCGTTTATATACCACGGAATAGGCAAAGGTTGTTTCAGTTCAATGCCGGTGTCAACTAGCTGTTATCCAGCATTTCTTCTCATCAGTCATCACGGTCAGAAATTGAAATTGCACTTGATTTGTTTAGGCGAAAGACAATAAAGACAATAAATGTTACCAAACGCACGATGATTTTTATTTGATTAATTTTTTTGCTGCCGCAGGGATGTCGAGTATCGTATATCCTCAGTCGATGAGCGCTGAGTAGCCTCGTAAGTCGTAAAAAAGCTGTATAAAAAGAGAAATATCCATCAATTTCTTTAATTACCTGTGTAAAAGAAGTTATATATAAAAAAATACTTTTATTTTTGCTTGGATACGTAAACACATGGGTAGAAAGTTGATGATTCTGTATCGTCAAAAGCATCCGTAATATATACAGTTCAGTGTTGGGAAATCGTAGGAAATTTCCTTTGGGAAATTTCCTCTTCGACATGTTAGTGACAATTTTTGCGCCAAGGAATTGCGGTGAAATTGCGAATAAATGGCGAAATTCGGAGGTCGTATAACAATAACAAATAAATGTCTTTAAATGATTCCTCGCAAAAGTTGTCCAGTTCCCTTTGTTTACAAAACGATAACATGGCACAAATGTCAATTGGTTTCAACCAGGGCGCTTATATATAAATGCGTGGTTTCAACAGAAGTTCAAGCTGTTCAACTTTGAATTGTTAAAGATGTTTCGCGATGCCCCAAAAATAATTCTTGTGGCGGCGCTAAAATCAGGTAAGTTATTTAATAATAACAAGAGTTATGTCATACTATAGTCCTGAAACAACACAACACAACAACAATAGTGCGAGGCCAACGCTTTTACGGCTGGGCTCATCACTTTTTTTGTTTTATTAATATAAATAGATTACGATTGTGTTTATTGTAGCTAATTTGTACACAGCTAACTGTACCTGCTTGTAAATAAATAAATTGTATGATGGTTTTCATCAATCCTACCTCCATCACACACTAATTATAGTAGGTACAATGTTTGCCATTTCAAAGCCATACTCAATACAAACAAAATTTAAAAGTTTGCCAATACTGAAAAGGGACATTACTTTCTTACCTACCACAAATATTCAGAAAGCTGCTGTAATCATAACTTTAACATAACATAACCCTTAGATAGACGTTTCAAGATGCATTGAAATGAGGTGCATTGGTGCATTTCATGAGGGTTTTTATATTTTAGGCAAAATTTATATATTATAGATATATATTGTTATATAATTGTCACAGAATAGCTAATGATTGATTGCCAAAAGATTGAAATCTTAACAATCAGCTGCCCAAAGACAGAAGTCTTAACAGCTTAGAAATCAAAGCCAGACTGTGTTTTTAGTTATATATAATACATATTTTTTAACAAAATAATGGCCTATATTTTTCCTTTTAGCATATATGAATTATATTTACACTAATATTTACCACAGAGTAGCTATTGAACTGGTTGCCAAAGATAGGAATCTTAACAACCAGCTGCCCAAAGACAGAAATCTTAACAGCTTAGAAGTTCATGCTAGACTGTGTTTTTAAGTGAAGCCTTTTAACATTGCCCTCATCATAATTTATAACTGAGACTGTTTACTGATTTGTTTGCAATTACTTTTCCGTACATAAATTATAATCACAATACTTAAAGAATATACCATTAAAGTGTAGATCTATGAGTTTACTACAGCTTCTCGATGTTTGCATACTAGGAGTAGCTATGTGTATATACAGCTTTAAGTTCATGGAAGAATTTGTTTCCATTTTTACCCTAATTGATTACCGGTAGCTTCCAAATTATATGAATGGTGTGTACATTGTACATTGTACATATACATTCTCCTAGGAATATTATAATTTCATTACACTGCATAAATTCTATGCACAACAATAAAAACAAATGGCATGCAACATCAGCTTTTACCATTATCATTAACCTTCGGATAATAATCTATTATAGCTTAAAAAGTTTGCTATGTATTTTGTTCAATAATTGCTTTAAGGTGGTTTTAATTGTTTTTAGCCATCAGGGGTTGCAATATTGAGAAAATTCCTAAAAGAGTTGGCCTTAACTTTGCTAAAGATGAAGAGGATTTTTCACCCAGTGAAAGAAGTTCCTGATTCATTATCTGCTCACCTATAGTTTTTAATATCTTACCAAGTGAAAAAACATCACTTGCTTTGCTCAACAATTTACTATTAAGTATCATTTCTGACATACTCCAGGAGCAATGTTTCATATATACTAAAACAACATTGCTTATAAATTAACAAAGATTGAAAATCATAACAGCTTAGTAGAAGTTCATGATAGGCTGTGTTTTTGCTACATATTTTTGAACAATTTGTGATGTTCCAATAATATTTTATAAAATGTGAAATGTTGTAACCCATCACATGTACATGATCTGTTAAGGACTGTATAAAATTTAAATAATTGACTGAAATCTTAGTATTGCATTTGATCAACCTTGATAAAACACATTAACTGTGGATAAACCTACCATTGCAATGTGTATGACTGCTATGCAAATTAACATGGCAACCTAAAGATTATGCATGTTTGTTCATATTGATATTTTCCTTAATGGACAGACTTGAGGGACAATAAATGCCTAAACATTCGCACAGGCTGCGAACGCATAACCCATTAACCTCTTATCACCAGTTAATTTGTTAATAAAATGTTGAGATTACTCCCAACATGGTCATAGGGTATAGTCTATAGGCCGGCTATTGAATTCAACTGCACGATATTTAGTCACTCACCGAAGAGGTCCCTTACGCACAAACAGTATATGCGTTTTCGGTTTTGAACAATAAAAAATCCTTGAAATACGGTTAATATTCGTTATCATTTTACACGTATTAACGAACATAAGGTGCTGTGGAAATCGCGTCATGCAATCTCATTTCTATTTCGCGCATTTTCTTCATCAGACTTCGTGGGAATCGTAGCATACAAATACTCGCCGGCATGCTCTTTAACTGCGACCAGAGTTTCCAGACTTTACCAAGCCCTTGGCATCCTTCACTCTCTTCCCTTATTTATAAGCGCCAAAAAGATTTCTTACAGCCACAAACGCACGATCTCCTCGTTCAATGTTTATTAAACTCGAAAGCGCGCTTTTTGGTTTTTGCGCCAAATTATTTATAAAATTCCACTTCAATTTTTCAGCATTCAAAATAAAGTTTAAAAATGTCAGCTGATGAATTTATTTTGTGGAAACACGGATTAAGTGAGAAGTGAGATATTCCAAGTGTGAATATTGGTCAGAATACGCGGCATATTCACGGCGTATCCACACTTAGAATACTGAAGAATACGATGCCGTATTCACACTAATATTCCATGTCGGAATACGCTTGCAATATGTGTTTTATTCACACCCGTATTCACATGTGAATACCTTGGAATACGGCGCTTTTCATGCAGTGCAGGAATTGCTGCTAACAATGGCAATTTGGGTAATGCCTACATCTATTTAGGAAAATATGAGGAAGCCATTGAATATTGTATAAAAGGTTTAGAAATGAGTACTGCTATAGGCGACAAGTCGGGAATAGCGACTAACAATGGGAATTTGGGCAGTGCCTACCGTAATTTAGGCGAGTATGAGAAGTCCATTGACTATATCAAAACAGGTTTGGAAATGAGTACAGCTATTGGTTATAAATCAGGAATAGCAACTAACAATACCTATTTAGGCATGACCTACCATAGTTTAGGAGAATATGAAAAAGCCATTGACTATTTCAAAAAAGGTTTAGAAATAAGTACTGTTATTGGCGATAAGTCAGTAGCAGCAAATAACAATGCCAATTTAGGCATAACCTACCATAGTTTGGGAGAATATGCCAAGGCTATTGACTATGGCAAAAAAGGTTTAGAAACGAGTACTGCTATTGGTGATAATTTAGAAATAGCAAGAAACAGTGGAGTGTTAGGTAAAGCCTATCTCAATTTAGGAGAGTATGAGAAAGCTATTGACTATTGCAAAAAGGGTTTAGAAATGAGTACTGCTGTTGATAATAAGTCAGGAATAGCAAATAACAATGAAAATTTGGGTGATGCCTACCTTATATTAGGAGAATACGAGAAAGCTATTGACTATTTCAAAAAAAGTGTAGAGATGAGTGCTGATATTGGCCAGACGTCTGCAGTTGCCTCTAACAATAGCAATTTAGGCATTGCCTACCTAAAAATTGGAGATTTTGAAAAAGCCATCGACTCTTTGAAAACTAGTTTAGAAATGAGAACTGTTATTGGTGATAAGCTAGGAATAGCAAAAACTTGTAAAGACTTGGCAAATGCCTACCTTGGATTACGAGACGATGTGAAAACCATTGATTATTGCGAAAAATGCTTGGAATTAAGTCGCTATATTTGTGATAAGGAAGGAATAGCATCTTGGAATGGCAATTTGGGTGATATTTGCGTTAGTTTTGGAGAGTATGAGAAAGCTATTTATTATTACAAAAAAGGTTTAGAAATGAGTACTGCTATAGGGGATAAGTCAGGCATAGCAACAAGCAATGTCAAATTGGGCATCGCCTACCGTTATTTGAGAGAATTCGCCAAAGCTATTGATTACCTCGAAAAAGGTTTGGAAATAAGTACTATTATTGGCGATAAATCAGGGATAGCAGATGCGAATGGCGGTTTGGGCATTGCTCATATATTCTTGGGAGAGTATGAAAAATCTATTGATTGTCAAAAAAAGTGTTTAGAAATTAGTACCGCTATTGGCGATAAGTATCAAATAGCATAGGTCAATTGTTATATGAGCGTTGTTTTTAGATGTTTAGGACAATATGAAAAATCTATTCATTATTCCAAAAAAAGTTTAGAAATGAGTACTGCCATTGGCAATAAGTCCGCAATAGCAAAGAGCTATTGTCATTTGGGCAGTGCTTACCACAGCTTTGAAGAATACGAGAAAGCTATTGACTGTTTCAGAAAGGGATTAGAAATTAGTACTGGTATGGGCGATAAATCTGCAATAGCCACTCAGAAATTAAATTTGGGCAGTGCCTACCTTGGATTAGGAGAATATGAGAAAGCCATTGACTATTACAAGAAAGCTTTAGAAATAAGCATTGATATTAATGATCCGTCACTCTTAGCAATTAGTAAAAGCAATTTGGGATTTGTACTTGTATTATTAGGACAATATAAAGGTGCAATATCATGTTTCATGGAATCTATCAGCATCCTTGACAAAATGTTTTTAAACTCAGTACCAGACCAAAATAAGTTGTCATTCACTAAACAATACTTTACCACCCATGTAAAGATCATGATTTGTTTTATTTCTGTGGGTCGCATTGAATCTGCATTATTAGTCATTGACCTTGGAAGGGCTAAAGAACTTCATTGCTCCATTGAAAGAAAAAATAAATCTTTGAATACAAAAATGTTCGATTATGCAAGTTCGGGATGGAATAGAATCAAGAATGGTGAAGAACAGGTAGAAATCGAAGATTTACAAAGCATCCTCCAGGTAAGCAGCAACGATAGTTCCATTATAGTATTCGCTTTTGATTGGCCAGGTTTTCTAAATGTTTGGGTGTTGAATAAAGAAGTAATCTTTAGATATAGAGTGTCAAAATCAGAGGCACGATTGGAAAAATTTGTGCAACTGATAAGTGAATTGTTCAGAATGGTGAATGTGAATGTTAATCGGGATTCCTCGTTTTTCGAACTTAATTCAGTGCCCAGTATTGATGAAAAATCGATTCTTCCTTTGGACGTTTTTAAAGAAAAATCTCCGTCCAAAAATCTTTATCAGAAACCTTCTGTTGGGCATGATGATTTAAACCAAGACGGTATTTTGAAAACATTGTTTAAACTACTTATTGACCCTGTAAGCGATGTGATTAAAGGCAATAAACTTATAGTTGTTGCTGACAAGCAATTGTTTTTTGTCCCATTTTCGTCATTGATTGATGAAAATGGTTGTCACTTATCCCACAATTACAGCATTCAAGTTACGCCATCATTACACACTCTAAGGTTTAGCATTGAACGCTCTCAAGATCTGGGCCTTGGTTTTGCGTTGTTTGTTGGTAATCCAACCGTTGGAACGGTTTCCTTAAATGGAAAAGAATTTTCACCCCCTGCCCTACCAAATGCTGCTAGAGAAGTTGAATGTCTTTCAAAGCTCTTCAATGCTAGACCCTTAGTGGGGCGTGAAGCTAGAAAACAGGTTGTACTGGATCTTTTATCTGGGGCTAGCATAATCCATATCGCTGCTCACGGTGAACAACTTCGAGGTGAAATAATGCTTTCCCCTAACGTTTCTTCGACTCGGCCATTTTCGACTCTTCCTTATCCAGACGACTACCTTCTCTCACAGAAGGATATTGTAAATACTTCTTTGCTAGCTAGCTTGGTAGTTTTATGCTGTTGCCATACCGGGCAAGGTGAGATTTCTTCCGAAGGTGTCATAGGTATTGCTCGGGCATTTATTGCAGCCGGGGCTCGCACTGTTCTCGCCACACTATGGCCCATTAGTGATGATGCCACGAAAGAGTTTATGGAAGTATTTTATGGTGAGTTGTGCCAGGGAACATCGGTTTGTGAAGCACTAAGAAAGACAAAGAATCTCTTCCAAAAACACCAAATCCAGGCATACCGGTCTTACAAAATCTGGGCCCCATTTACCATCTACGGGGAGGACGTGGTTTTTCAGAAACATGACATCGAAAATATCAGAGATAAATCACGTGACATGTTCTCTGGTTTTGTTGTATTACCCTAAGGTTTGTAAGTATAATTATATAGCTTTGTGTAGCCAGTATCGGATTTGAAATATTCAGTTTTTTAAATCAATATAAGTAGACATTTCCTCTCTTCAAAGTGTGATAGTGCATTGGACGAAGTACGATTGGTATGCAGTTTTGCAGTTATCGCCAAGCCGTAAGTATATATCAATTTCAATTCAAATGTGATTTAAGAATTCCCTATCCCCATTATTTGCATACTTATTCCCTATTCCCATTATTTGCATACGCTGGTCCCAAGAAGGGGAATAGCATTTTCTTTCAAATTGCATGAACCAGGGTTTCATCCCTTCGTTATTGAGGTATCGGGCCAGTCAGGATTAGAACATTAACCTGCTTACTTCTCTTTAATTTCCAATATGCAAGTAAAATTATATGTAGGATATCATTTCAGTGTTAAAACAATACGCTATAGCAAGCAGATATTCTATTATTTTTCTCCACTCGTCATCGGTTCACATCCAATAGTTATATTTTGAAAAAAGGGGGGTGGCTGCCTGTATGAAATTTTCACTGATAAAAGCAGCACTTTATTTGACTTTGCAGATTAAACTTTTTGTGCAAGCATTTGAACTTGCTCCCAGAAATAAATGTACACTTGTTTCAGGCATGCGCAACATAGCAAAAAAAAAAATTACTTAGAAAAACAAATGCAGGCTAACACCGTCCTGCTCAGCGTTTCCGAGATATATTTTGGTGCTTGTATGGGCATCTAGAAAATAAAGTGCCTGTAGCAAATTATATGTGGAAAAGTTGACCTTCAATATTATAAGTTTGCGGAATTCCAGATTTTTTCTTTAAGATAAGAGAAATATTTAATTTATATGCGGCAGCTTCTAATGTTAAGAAATTTTAAGCAAACTTAGTTTAGTAAAAAAGTCAAAATTATTGATTAATTGATTTTTGTTCTGTAATTTTCTGTTATTCGAATCAGAGTTATATTTATACTAAATGTACCTACCTACCATTAATAAATGAGGTTCTCAAAGTATGCTTAAACTTTCATAAAGAAAGAGGAGAGTTTCATTTTCTTACAACGTTGTAAGCATCAAACGCTTTCAGATATAACTTTGATACTTATTTATAGATAAGAAATAACATAAACTTTAGCCAACATTCTAAAACCTAGTGGACCGACATCACGCGCATTGTATTGATGTGTGTCCGCAATGAAGAAGGATGTAAAATATGTGAGGATCTTCAAAGCGTTGTTCAGTGATAAGGACTTTGAACTTGCAACGCCGAAAACATCGTTAAAAACATATGAAATAGTTCAATATTTTGCCTTCTGTTTAAAAAAAAAAAGATAACATCAATCAAACCGATCTACCTTCTACGACCCAGTAGAACACTAATGACATTTGTTTTGACAATTGTTGACAAACGTCTTCACAGTTATTTCATCGGCGTAACAAAAATCGGGCAACTGAAACAATAATTGAAACAATATTGAAACAATAATTGCTTCACATACGAAAGTTAGAAATCGGCAAGACTGCAAGAGCAATTATTTTACATTGAGAAAAGGAATACACTTTCAACTCATCATATGGTATACCGAGATCATGCTACTCACTGAACTAGAAAAGGAAAGCAATAAAATTGAAATATGTTACCAGTGTTAAAGTATTGGACAGATGAAGGGTTGGGTATTGTGACAGTGCTTCAGTCGACTAAACGATATAATTATACCCATATGTGTATTTGTTGTTTCCTTATTTATAATCATGCACACCAAGCAAGTGGTTATTGATCTTGTGGTTTAAATAAATCACTTTTACTGGTGCCTCGAAATTATGTACAAATCGTGATCATAACTGGCCAAGTGTATTTAAGGAAAGGAAGCGGATATGGATATGAAAGGCTTTTGTTTCATCTATATACTGCGTGGATCGTGTTCAAACAATTTCATTAACGGACCGTTATAGCGACCATGTGCGTACAGATATGCCGTTCAGTAGCGTTGTACGAGGAGAGACATCACATAAGCAAGGAAGTGCGAAAAGAATTATGCCAGTCCACAAAGTGGTTGAAGAATGTTGGTCGTAATGTTCACAGAAAATCAGTTAAACTTAAATTTTAATTTTTCAAAGTATTAATCGAAGATGAAGGGTTTTAGAATTGAGAAGATGTAACCATGCACATTTTGTTTCTAATAATAAAGTGTTTTTTTTTCATTTGTTTCATAAAATACATTTAACCATGAAAAAATTATCTGCATGTGCCTGTATTACTGTTTCGTCAAAAGTTTTTGAAATTGAGCCATTGTTTATTTTCAGCCTCTATATTCGTCTCGCATTCTAAGACCTTTTTATCTTCTAATATTGTCATATACTGCGAGATGTTGCCAGGAAGATGATTACAGCAAATAGTAACATAGTATAAGTGGAAACAATTGTTAGGACCTGCAAGCTTCCAATTGGAAAATTCAAGACAATTTTTGGGCTTAAAAAGTTAAGGCCTTCAATTACTAACGACATAGAATTACCGTAAATTATGAATATTGGACCCTAAATTACTGACTAAGTTAGCAAATATAATTACTATATTCTATGTAGTACGTATCAACGCATGCTTTGTAGTTCGTTTTTTATTACATTATTTTCTTTTATTACAAAATTAAAGACAACAATAAAAAAGTAGTCATTTTCTGCAGTAGTTTTCTAATAATATTACTTAGTTTTTAATTGTATAATGTTTCTTCTTTGTTTGGTGAGACTTAAGGATGGTGATTACAGTTTTTGATGTGCATTTAGCCGATATACTCCGCCGTGTTTATTTACTTATTAAGGTGGACACAGACCGGACGCGAAGCGACAACGGGACGCGAATTTTGAGTTTTCAGAAGTATGTAAATTAAATTCTGGAAGATAAATTTGGAATCAATCGACGCAGAGCAGTCAAAATGAATTATTGTTTAAACATCCTGCGCACGGCCTTGCCATGCAATAATGTAGTGTTGCTGGTACAATTAGCGGTTATTAGAATAGTACTCGTGATGTTTCAAATTTGGGAAAATTAAACTCTCCCATCCCGCTTTTTTAATTTTGATGAATATTTCAAACATAACTCGTACTATTATTTTGGTACAAAATTTTTTTTTGGTATTATTTTGGTATTTTGGTTCTACAACTGGACAGGATAATTTTTTATTGGATTTGTGGAGTAGAGTTTTATTGGAGTGGATTTGATCTTGCATACAAAGTGTCAGCGTCTTATTCCTTGATGAACAAATAATCATTATTCATTTCTGCAGAAATTATTTGTTTTCATAATCAAGATGCACTAAAATATTAGTATAGCAGGACTAAATTGTCAGGCCGCATTGCTACGTGACTGCAATCTGTACTTATCAGTGTTTGTAGATATTTCATGGTATACAAGCGCGAAAATGAACGAAGTCAATGGGTCAAAAAAAATCCATCGCGCAGAACAGTGTATGTGAATAAATGGCCTCCCCCCAAAATCCGTGTAGTTTCACCGCCCATGATATAAAATAATTTAGATCAGTAGAGATCAGTTTCACTTTCATTGAGCAGGTATATTTAGGTTTCCAAATGTTATTCCTGGAAAACAATTAATATTGTATTTGTAAGTCTCTTGCTGGTTTTGGAATGATAACGGCACAGTCATTGAATTCCGAATACAGAATAATTATCTTAAAGCGTATTTTCACGATTTTTACACCATTGTTAAGTTCATTTATTTCTTTTTCAAATGACACGTTGTACGTGTAATTTAGTTGAAAAATGAAGAAGTACTGGTTCGACAAAAAAGTTCATAAAAATCACCATTTTCCGCCGATGGGAACTGGACGTTTGTTTTATTGAAAATTAGTCCCAATTAAAGGGCTTTAAAATCTAATCACTACTGAAAACTACAATGCAAATTTATCGCAAAAATTCTGCTTATTCAATGTTCAACGATAGAAGTTTGAAGAACACAATGCCTCCATAATTAAATTTGCATTTTCTTTTGTCTGCATGGAGGTCTAATTTCGAATTCCCATCGGCGGAAAAAAATTGATTTCGAGCAACATTTTTTAAAAGACGATAACTCGGCCAGTTTTGGTCGTGTCGATATAGAACGGTTAATCGTAAACTAAATAAGCTAATCTTTGTTGCCATATAAAAACTAGTATACCGAAGGCCGCGGGTTCAAATCCTGCCGTGGTCAAGTAGAATTTTCTGCTTGCTATGGCAGGCTGCCACTCGGTGTCATATCCTACTAAAATCCATATAAAAACTATATCGTTTACTTTAGTATTTTATACACAGCAGCTTGTCAAAGTTGGATTTGAATATTTTTTATACACACTGTATATAAACTTTTAAATTGGCTAATACCACAAAATCTAAAATTGTGTTGCAGACCCTTGGGTTTTTTAGGGTCAATTCAGATGTCAAGTTTCTTTAGAGCGAGAATCATGGCACTTATAGACTGACATAACTAGTTCGATGACGAGAAAGTGACACAATATTGAAAAGAAATTATCTATTTGTATTTGTTTCACTGCAGTCAAATTATTGGTACGGCCAAATTTCGTACCCGTGACCCATTTTCATCAGTGTTCAGGTTATGAATACACGTGGTCGCTTCTTAGGAATTTCTTTGAAAGACTAGCTAGCAGAGTTTATTTACATGTACATGATCGTACACCTTTTCTTGCAGGCTCACCCATTGCACTTGTTGAAGTGAAAGTGGCTTTCTAAATTGACTCGGTGTTAATAACATGTACAGCTGCAAAGAGATTGCTTTTTAAATGCCACTAAAACTATTGCATGCTATGGTGTACTTTGTAAAGGTAGTGAACAAGATATTTGGCGAGATTTACATCATCGCGTGATATGTGTTGATGCGTGATTTTCTACTGAATTTTAAAATTATCAAGCCGAATTATGTCAGCGTTTATAAATATAAAAGGTACATGATTGCATGCCCATACTGTACTTGTTTTTTTCAACTCCTGATAATAAACTAATATTCATATTTTAATTTTTATATTAATATTATTTCAATATTCCTCTGCATACAATATTATATAAAAAGCCACGGTCTGATGTTTCGCAGTAAAGATCTCACGCTCGGTCAATAATCGGTTATTATTAAACTCCGCTTCGTGAGAACTTTGAAGTTTATAATTATGGGAAAAAAAAAACTTTAGAGGATCTAGATGGCATTTGGGGGCCTTGGATAACGTTGAAAACAAATTATTGACAATTTTTTATTGACTTCAATGCCGGTATTTTATACGCATTTTATTGTAGTTGTACAGTTGTATGGAGTTCCATGCTGGCTTTGAAATGGCAACCAGGTATAGTCATTGTCATTGCTTTTCAAATAATTACCAAGTGTTTATTTTGTCACGAAAACTATGTTGATGAACGTGGATACATTAGCTTTCCTCACACCCGCTCTAACAGCTGCAAATGTTGTTGCCAATAGCTTTCACTAAAATTGTTCGTCCAAACAGAAAACAAAGAATTCCAGTATGCCATATTTTGCTCATGCATGATTAACCATGTCGGTCACGTCAGTTGTTATGACATATTGATTTTCCCAGGGCTTTCGATACACGCAGTACGCGAAAATTGAAAATTATCTGGCAGTATTCCTTTCTTCAGAAATTAGCTATGTAAACTACTTCAAAGTTTTTTTTTTACACTCTTGGCAAGTGACAAGTACCATTTCCGGCGCTATCGATTACATGAAGGCACGATTTGAATAAATAATAGACATGCAGATCTGCTAAACACGAAAATATCTTAATATTGAAAATGCATGAGTTTGCACCTATCGAAACTCTCAAGTAATTCCGAAGACGATATAATTATTTTTCCGGTGAAACAATTTCACTTTCTTTACGACATAACTTGCACTCAAAATTCTCCGAGAATCAAAGCTCAGAAGGAAGCAACTCGTGCGCAGTAGCTCTATCAAGGGAATTTAGTTGTTATCCGATTCAATTTGTTAACATTGCTTGAAATGAAATCACATAACGATCACCTACCACAATTTTTAAATATTATTCACATTTAGGGAATAAAAAATATTTTCCGTGTTTCCATACAGTTACAGAATCGCTAAAACTAGACACGTAACGGCAAACGTAATTGTTTACCTCACACGACGAGTCAGATCGCAGTTGACATATTGATTTTCCCAGGGCTTTCGACACACGCAGTACGCGAAAATTGAAAATTATCTGGCAGTATTCCTTTCTTCAGAAATTAGTTTTTTTAAAGTCATTAAACTATAAAATATTGGCAAAATCGTTTTAGGATGACCAAAGGTCGAAATGTGGAGAGAGGACTGTGGTTAAAGTTTGAGTTCTAGTCCTCTCACTACATTTTGACCTGAAACGCACCGCCTTAAAATATTAGCGCAGCCGTACTAAATTCTCAGTCTGGCTGCATCACTGTAAACAGTAGGCCCTACTTAATGGTGATTTTAGTTCTTTCACAGGTTACAAGCACCAACAATGAACCAAGCCAAGGAGTTCGATTTTGTTAGCGCTGCGAAAAAGTTTATTATTTTACACTCTTCGCAAGTGACAAGTACCATTTCCGGCGCTATCGATTACAAGATGGCACGAACTTAATAAATAATAGACATGCAGATCTGCGAAATACGAAAACATCTTAATATTGAAAATGCATGAGTTTGCACTTATCGAAACTCTTAAGCACTTCCGAAGACGATATAATTATGTTTCCGGTGAAACAATTTCACTTTCTTTACGACATAACTTGTACTCAAAATTCTCCGAGAATCAAAGCTCGGAAAGAAGCGATTCGTGCGCAGTAGCTCTATCAAGGGAGTTCAGTTGATGTATTCATATCAAGTGGCCGTTGATGCAGTTCACGTACGGGTTTGCAAGTATAGCATTGGATAAAGAACCTGAACTGATATAAGGATAAATATACATTCATCAAAGTATCAGACCGTCGGTAGAAATAGGAGGAAAGCAAAGATCAACCCGAAAGCGAACAACAAAGGCTATGCCTTGAATCTTAGCTCCTCAACGGGTAAGTTTGTTTAATATATAAACCAGGTCGGTAGCTTTCATAAACATGCATATATCTAGCATATATTTCCACATATACTAGCATGCATATGCGACCATAAATCTATAGAGTATACTAGCAAAATAATTATATTTTGGTGTGTAATATACAAAGTTTAAGTGAAGGTGAAGTCCGCTATGCGCATATATAACAAATTGAGGCCTAAATTTACGATTTTTTTAATTAAAAGCACTAGTTGACATTCATTTAGGCATAGCAAAGAAAATGTTGCTAGATTTTTAGAAGAAGTTATACAGATCTACATGATATGCCATACCTGATCTAAGATTTCATACATCAGTCTGTTAAATTAATTAATAAGCTATTAGTTAATAAGCTTTCCTGATGATCAGTACACTGACAATATTTATAACCAAATTTATATTTGGGCATAGAATCTGCATTTTTTAAACACTTTGATTCATCGAAATTATCGTTTCTCTGGTTTATAAATGAAAGTAATCACAAAGATTAACTTTCACGACCCTACGTTTCGACATTCCGGGGTGATCTGATGTTGAAACTCGGTTTCTTATATGCTCTCAAGATGACGTCATCTATGAATTAAATGTAAATATTTTTTTTGCAAATAGCTTCCGTCATCCCTATATAGGACACAAGGACTCGCATTAATATGCCAGGCTTCCAAACAACGCTTTTGTCCATAACGATCATTAGTGGTAATGACTTTTGAATCGTTCCACGTTATGCGGTTAGTTTGAGACACGTGTTCCTCTAAGGCTGATTTTGAACTTTCAAAGTTCGAAAGGCCTTTTTATTTTCTTTTAAACGTTTGCCAAACAGACGTTTTGTTTCACCTAGATATTCTTTCTCGCAATCACCACATGTTATAGAGTATACAGCATCAGTTTTCAGTTTAGTCGCTACGCGATCCTTGGGTTTCGCGAAAATATGTCCCATGCAGTGTCTGAAAGGTTTTTCCTTCCTGAGATTACGTATAGATGATTGTTACCATTCTATACAGAGATGGGTAATAAACCTCTCTACTAAGGAGCTAAAGGAGATTGAAAGGAAAGGACTAAAGAGTTTGCTATTTCATCAAGGCGAATTCCAATAGCTGAAATTGTCGCTTCGGTTGAAGAAGGAATTTTTCACCTTAACGACGAAACTAAGCTAACGGTAAGAGCTGAAGTCAGTAGCATCCTCACACGTGCTAAGGCTCCCCAAAAAATATTTACAGTAAAGTGTTCATCTTTGAAGAAAGATCCGGACAGTGTTGTGTTCTCAGCAGATAAAGGCGATTGTGTTCTTGTAATGGACAGACTAAGGAAAACTATCGCGAGAAAGCGCGTGCATTGCTCAATGACAAAAACACCTGTAGTGTCCTTAAGTCTGACCCAACTTTTAAGACTGAAAAAAAATTGAACAAACGCCTATCACTCTTTAAGAAAGCTAACAAAATTAGCGAGGTCTCTTATAAATTGTTGCGTAGTAGCGATCGATTATCTCTGCGATTCTATGGCTTTCCGAAGATTCATAAGTCGGGAATCCCTTTGAGACCTATCGTGTCTTTTCTCAATTCTCCTACTTATACTCTTTCGAGGTATTTGGCTAGAATATTGTCTCCTACTGTTGGGAATAGTCTCTACACATAATAAAAAAGTCCACTCATTTCGCAGAATTTATTAAAGGTGAAACTCTAGACACAGACCAAGTGCTCGTATCGTTTGACGTCGTTTCCTTGTTTATCAAAATCCCTGGGTGGGGTGTTACAACATTTTTGTATAAGATTGATCTTGGACAAAAGTTGTTGTAACACCAATCCCCTCCCCCCCAAATTTATTGTTGCTACGTGAAATCTCCTTACAACAGTGATTTTGGGGGTGGGGTGTTACAACATTTTTGTCCAAGATTGTAGGTATTCTTTTTGAGCAAGGCACTGATTATGTCGAAATGAATCAGGAGATTTATTTGACAAAATTATTGACAAGATTTGAAATGTATGTTTGCAAATCCCGCTCTACTCTTTCTGCCACGAGGATTTTACTGAGCCAAGTAAATATCGTGAATTGGTTGGTTGTCTGATCTATGCAATGACACGCACGCGCCCTGACATATGCTGGATTGTCACGACATTGTCACAGTATTTGTCGAGACTTCTCCGAGAGCATTGGTTCGCGGCAAAACATGTATTGCGCTATCTGAAAGGAACTCTTGATTATGAATTGTGTTATAGAAAGTGTGATGATGATTTGCGGTTAGTTGGTTTTAGCGATGCTGACTGGAACTCTTCGATCCATGATAGACGAAGTATCAGTGGGTACTGTTTCAGTTTAACTGAAACCGGGCCATTGATCTCATGAAGATCAAAGAAACAACCGACTGTGGCGCTCTCCTCTTGTGAGGCAGAGAATATTGCTCTGGCAGTGACCGTTCAGGAAGCTCTTCACCTCATCCAGTTATTAAACAAACTCGTTAATATTTGTTGTCTAATTCAAATTTATGAATATAATCAGGGTACGATAGCTTTATCGAAAGATCCAGTTAATCGAAATAGGTCAAAACATATAGATATTCGTTATCATTTTATCCGCTCGACTATCAACGCAGGCAAGGTTGTAGTATACTACTGTCCTACTACAAATATGATAGCTGATATAATGACTAAATCACCAACACGTTCAAAGTTGCAAAGATTCAAAGATTTTATATTTGGTACCTAAAATATTTGTAAAATATTGATTATCGTTAAAGTTATGTTAACCATTGATGTATCTGAGTTAAGCAAATATGAATGAGATCAAGCTAGTGGGGGTGTTAAAATGTGATCTCATCGTATTTCTCATTGTATGTACTTAGGGCGAATGTATTTTTTATGTACTTAAATAAAATGGCGAAAGCACATTGTGTTATTTGAGTTGAGAATATATCAATCCAAATCGCCATCACGACGGAAGCGCCGAGTACTTCCACTGGCAGTACGGCCAGTGGAACGAACAGTTCATCATGTGTTGCTGAGAAATGACCTGCATCCAGTTGCCCTTTTGGGCACCCTTCGTATCCTTGAATCCGACGCGATGCCCTAGCGTCATATATCGAGATCTTCAACGATTCTCAGTTTAAGTAATCTAATAAGTATTTGATACTGCAAAGCTTTCGGCCTGTTAACCCGGGCCTTCATCAGGAGAAATCCCTGAAATAACATTTACACGGCACTAAAATAACACGTTAGGCGTGATTTGTTAGCTTACGCCATTAATTAAGCGGTTTCAATTACCAAATAATTATGAAAAAGTTATAGTTTTAATTATACGCGTGTCCTAGACTAGTATTTAGCTAGCTGACATTGAAAAGAGCACGCCACGTACTATTGAGCAAAAAAAAAGATTAAAACTATATAATAGACCTATTTATTGGAACTATTTGTTTTTCATAAATATTAATTTTGGTAAGTGAATGGCGCGAGGTAACAAACCATGATTAACGTGATATTTAAGTGACGTGTAAACAGTGTAAATGTGTATTCAGGTAATTGCACTGATGAAAGCCCGGGTTAACGGCCCGATAGCTTTGCAGTATTAAATACTTATGTGGTGTACCTAGTGTCAGTAGACTCTCACTATGCAAACAATGGAAGATTCTGCATGAGTTTGTTCTTCATCAGTCTTCACAAATCGAATCCGAACGTAGAGGAGCTGGACACAAATCCTACTAATGACCGTGAACATTAATTTGGAAAACAAAATAAGCAGCTTCGTCAACCTTGGAAAAAAAGCAAAATTGTTTCAAAACAAATCATAACCAAAGATTGAGTTTTTGACAACAATTTATATAACTCTGGCCTGGAGTGAAAAGTCAAAGAGAAATTTATTTTAACAAATTTTAATGCCGTTTCACTTTGCACTACTGCGATTCCAGCAAAACTCAGATAAGTGACTCGGGCAAGATGTGTAAATAAATAAATGCATAGATAAATAAATAGATCACGTCGCAATCATGCTTCATGTTCTGTATAGCCGTGAAGACTTTTTTATAATTTATAATATTAGATGCTTTTTCAAATTTACAGTATACATTTTTTGCATAGCTATACAGTTGCCTGTTTAATATGTTACTTCTGCCTGTTTAATAGAAAATTCGATCAATCCTAACATAAATCCTAAAGGAAGTTTTCGTTATTTATGCACATTATAAGTGTTTCTCCTCCAGTAATCAGCATTCCGGATTTGCGAAATGCGACTAAAAAACGAACATAAATATATATGGCATGTGAGTGAGAACATTCGAATGTAGTATTTATATGTATTGAGCTGTTATATAATTGGATTGAACTCAACTTGATTTGAGTTATGAGCTGACATGCGAATTTTTACGGGAGTCATAATAATGTTAAAATTGTGTAATTTTATTCGGACTTAAATTTTAAAAGCTTGCTAATTACTTTATACAAATTATAAAATTTTCAAATTCCTATAGGCTACCTTCACAGTGGTTTAATATATGCGTGTATAAGATTAATACTGTATTAAGTACTATGCCAACAAAGTAAAAAGGTTGCTTGTTAGCGCAAAGATCACTAAAAAGACAGCTTTTTTAAACGAATGCGGATTGCCCAGTGTTATGAAAAAGCTGGTCAAATAAGGAGTATAACCGAATCCACGCGCGTCTGGACGTGTCTCCAATAATGCTTGTTGATCTTTGTGGGCCACTACTTGCAGAATAAGTTTTGGAGTGTGTTGGTGAGAAATCGCCTGCATCCAGTTGCCCGTTTGGAGGATTGGCACCACACATTTCTCAAAATTCGTAACTGCGAATCCGAGGAGATGCCGTTCATATCGATGTCCTTAAACGATTCTCAGTTTGTTCTTCATTCACAAATCGAATCCGAACGAAGAAGAGGAGCTGGAAACAAATCCTAATGACCGTTAACATTCATTTGAAAATCAAGATGAGCAGCTTGGTCAACCTTGGAAAGGACGAACTTCCTGGCCTTCCTTGGAAAATGCTGAGGATAATGAAAACTTCCCTGATATCGATAAACTTTAAAACGTGACATTTTCATGTATTTTAGAAAGCACAGTAGCCGTCCATTGGTTTAACGACTGTAGCGAATACCGACAATTCATTGCAAACCGTGTCAACAAAATTATAAGGCATCCGAAAGTGTTACAAAGCCATCAGTTTATGTTCCTACATCTGACAACCCTGCAGACATGGGTAGTCGTGGCGTCAGTCTCACGTCAGCAGCGTTGTGTGGTGAAAATGTCCAGTCTAGTTGGCTGATCCAGGTGAATGGCCACCTCAGATCGTGACAAGTACAAAAGCAAGAATTGATGCTGAGAAGAAGGGGAATAATGGCCTGGATGATTCTCGATCGAAGAGTTCAGCTTGAGTAAAACAAGAAAGATTGATGATTCAGCTTTGAGATTCAAGCACAATCCTCGAAATCCTTCCAACAAGATCCAGAGAGTATTAACATTGCAGGAGATTATAGATCAAGATTCCAGAGCTATTTTCGGTCCGCAGAGCCCAAGAGTGGAAAGTTTGTGAACGCGAAAGTTCGTGAAGATTTTGGATTCCTCGGCAATCTTTGCTTTCGTATGTTGGCAAAGCGATCCCTAAAGAAACGTTATGGATGTAAGAGATTTCCTGTTGTATAACCATTCCAAGCCCGCCTGCTGAATTTTTGCACATGAATAGACCTAAGATGATAATAATACCTTTCACCATAATCGGCGTGGATTTCCTAGGTACTATCAAATATCGTAGAAGTCCGAAGAAGAGCGTATGGTTTATTACACTTCTATTACACATTTTCATTTTCTAATATCTGATATAGCGGTTTTAAGGTCCGTGCCTTCAGTTGCTTTTCTTTTCAAATAAACGTGCCGATAATAATGGTTCGGCTAAACTAATTGTAAACGCACAAGCAGGCAACAATTGCTAGGAATTGCTTATCTTTTAGATTAGGAGAATGCGCGAAAAGGCGAAAACCATTCGCTATTGCACAAAAGGTTGAGGGAATCAACACCAGTTAAGTCCTATTTTTGGGACGTGAACAAAGGCTCTCTCTTAGAAATGAATGTATACTAATGCAGTAACTTATATTATTGTTTATTTAAAAGAGTTAAGGAACTGTTTTTGGGACGTAAACAAAGGTTTGTCCCAAAAACAGCCCTATGGTGCATTTTCAATATCACTATTACCAGTCCGATTAATACTGTTACAAGTGTCGATCACAATAACACCTCAAAATTCGATAGTGTCAACAAAGGAAATACTCTTCCATGCGCGGTATATACATTAATTAACCTCTTCTAATTAGTTTTTACATAATTTTGTTTAAGGTCTGAAGTAAAGATAGAGACACTTGAAAAGGTGACGAAATGGATTCGAAGTCTTCAAAATCTGTCACTGCAAACAATGATCCCTTAGAAAGAGCAAACATCAATCTCAACTTAGGTGAAACCCATTTTAGATTAGCAGAGTATAAAAAGGCTATTACCTATTACATTAAATATCAGGAAATTTGTACTGAAATTGGCAATTTTCAAGGGTTAGCAACTGCCTGTGAGAAACTGGGTTCTGCCTGTTTAAACCTAGGACAGCCTGAAGAGGCTATCGAGTATTTTGCAACAAGCTTAGAAATTTTCATTCAATTTGACAATCACTCAGGAGTGGCAAATAACAATGGCAATTTAGGCACTGCCTATCATAGTTTAGGAGAGCATGACAAAGCTATTGACTATTTCAAAAAAGGTTTGGAAATCAGTGCTGCTATTGGCGACAAGTCAGGAATGGCAAATATTAATGGCAAATTGGGTAGTGTTTACCTTAGTTTAGGAGAATATAAAAAAGCTATTGACTATTTAAAAAATGGTTTAGAAATGAATATTGCCATTGGCGATAAGTCAGGAATGGCCGATAACAATGGCAATTTAGGCAGTGTTTATTTTAGATTAGGAGAATACGTTAAATCCGTTAGCTATTTAAGACAAGGTTTAGAATTGAGTACTGCTATTGGTGATAAGCCAGGTATAGCAAGTAAAAATTGCAATTTGGGAAATGCCTACCTTCGTTTGAGAGAATATGAGAAGGCTATTGGCTATTTTAACAAAGGTTTAGAAATTAGTACTGCTATTAACGATAAATCATGTATAGCAACTGTAAATGGCGATGTGGGCAATGTTTACCTTATGTTCGGAGAATATGAGAAAGCAATTGACTATTTTAAAAAGAGTTTAGAAATGCGAACTGTTATCGGCCATAAATCAGGAATAGAAACTAACTATGGCGATTTAGGCTATGCTTACCTTAGATTAGGAGATTATGAGAAAGCTATTGACTATTTTAAAAATAGTTTAGAAATCCAAACTGCTATCGGCCATAAATCAGGAATAGAAACTAACTATGGCCATTTGGGCAATGCTTACTTTAGATTGGGAGAATATGAGAAAGCCATTAGCTATTACAGAAAAAGTTTGGGAATGAGTACTGCTAATGGCAACAAGTTAGGAATGGCAATTAACAATCGCCATTTGGGTAATGCCTACCTCTATTTAGGAAAATATGAGGAAGCCATTGAATGTTATATAAAAGGTTTAGAAATTAGTACTGCTATAGGCTACAAGTCAGGAATAGCGACCAACAATAGCAATTTGGGCAATGCCTACCTTACTTTAGGCGAATATGAGAAGTCCATTGACTATTTCAAAATAGGTTTGGAGATGAGTACAGCTATTGGTGATAAGTCAGGAATGGCTGATAACAATGGCTATTTGGGCTATGTTTATAATGAATTAAGAGAATACGTAAAATCCGTTGGCTATTCAAAAAAAGGTTTAGAATTGAGTACTGCTATTGGTGATAAGCTAGGTATAGCAAGTAAAAATTGCAATTTGGGTAATGCCTACTTTGGTTTGGGAGAATATGAGAAGGCTATAGCCTACTTTGACAAAGGTTTAGAAATTAGTACCGCTATTGGCGATAAATCATGTATAGCAACTATAAATGGCAATGTGGGCAATGTTTATCTTCTGTTAGGAAAATATGAAAAAGCCATTGACTTTTTTAAGAAGAGTTTAGAGATGGAAACTGCTATCGGCCATAAATCAGGAATAGAAACTAATTATGGCAATTTAGGCAATGCTTACCTTAAATTAGGAAAATATGAGAAAGCCATTAGCTATTATAGAAAAGGTTTAGAAATGAGTACTGCCAATGGCGATAAGTCAGGAATTGCTGCTAACAATGGCAATTTGGGTAATGCCTACATCTATTTAGGAAAATATGAGGAAGCCATTGAATATTGTATAAAAGGTTTAGAAATGAGTACTGCTATAGGCGACAAGTCGGGAATAGCGACTAACAATGGGAATTTGGGCAGTGCCTACCGTAATTTAGGCGAGTATGAGAAGTCCATTGACTATATCAAAACAGGTTTGGAAATGAGTACAGCTATTGGTTATAAATCAGGAATAGCAACTAACAATACCTATTTAGGCATGACCTACCATAGTTTAGGAGAATATGAAAAAGCCATTGACTATTTCAAAAAAGGTTTAGAAATAAGTACTGTTATTGGCGATAAGTCAGTAGCAGCAAATAACAATGCCAATTTAGGCATAACCTACCATAGTTTGGGAGAATATGCCAAGGCTATTGACTATGGCAAAAAAGGTTTAGAAACGAGTACTGCTATTGGTGATAATTTAGAAATAGCAAGAAACAGTGGAGTGTTAGGTAAAGCCTATCTCAATTTAGGAGAGTATGAGAAAGCTATTGACTATTGCAAAAAGGGTTTAGAAATGAGTACTGCTGTTGATAATAAGTCAGGAATAGCAAATAACAATGAAAATTTGGGTGATGCCTACCTTATATTAGGAGAATACGAGAAAGCTATTGACTATTTCAAAAAAAGTGTAGAGATGAGTGCTGATATTGGCCAGACGTCTGCAGTTGCCTCTAACAATAGCAATTTAGGCATTGCCTACCTAAAAATTGGAGATTTTGAAAAAGCCATCGACTCTTTGAAAACTAGTTTAGAAATGAGAACTGTTATTGGTGATAAGCTAGGAATAGCAAAAACTTGTAAAGACTTGGCAAATGCCTACCTTGGATTACGAGACGATGTGAAAACCATTGATTATTGCGAAAAATGCTTGGAATTAAGTCGCTATATTTGTGATAAGGAAGGAATAGCATCTTGGAATGGCAATTTGGGTGATATTTGCGTTAGTTTTGGAGAGTATGAGAAAGCTATTTATTATTACAAAAAAGGTTTAGAAATGAGTACTGCTATAGGGGATAAGTCAGGCATAGCAACAAGCAATGTCAAATTGGGCATCGCCTACCGTTATTTGAGAGAATTCGCCAAAGCTATTGATTACCTCGAAAAAGGTTTGGAAATAAGTACTATTATTGGCGATAAATCAGGGATAGCAGATGCGAATGGCGGTTTGGGCATTGCTCATATATTCTTGGGAGAGTATGAAAAATCTATTGATTGTCAAAAAAAGTGTTTAGAAATTAGTACCGCTATTGGCGATAAGTATCAAATAGCAGAGGTCAATTGTTATATGAGCGTTGTTTTTAGATGTTTAGGACAATATGAAAAATCTATTCATTATTCCAAAAAAAGTTTAGAAATGAGTACTGCCATTGGCAATAAGTCCGCAATAGCAAAGAGCTATTGTCATTTGGGCAGTGCTTACCACAGCTTTGAAGAATACGAGAAAGCTATTGACTGTTACAGAAAGGGATTAGAAATTAGTACTGGTATGGGCGATAAATCTGCAATAGCCACTCAGAAATTAAATTTGGGCAGTGCCTACCTTGGATTAGGAGAATATGAGAAAGCCATTGACTATTACAAGAAAGCTTTAGAAATAAGCATTGATATTAATGATCCGTCACTCTTAGCAATTAGTAAAAGCAATTTGGGATTTGTTCTTGTATTATTAGGACAATATAAAGGTGCAATATCATGTTTCATGGAATCTATCAGCATCCTTGACAAAATGTTTTTAAACTCAGTACCAGACCAAAATAAGTTGTCATTCACTAAACAATACTTTACCCATGTAAAGATCATGATTTGTTTTATTTCTGTGGGTCGCATTGAATCTGCATTATTAGTCATTGACCTTGGAAGGGCTAAAGAACTTCATTGCTCCATTGAAAGAAAAAGAAATCTTTGAATACAAAAATGTTCGATTATGCAAGTTCGGGATGGAATAGAATCAAGAATGGTGAAGAACAGGTAGAAATCGAAGATTTACAAAGCATCCTCCAGGTAAGCAGCAACGATAGTTCCATTATAGTATTCGCTTTTGATTGGCCAGGTTTTCTAAATGTTTGGGTGTTGAATAAAGAAGTAATCTTTAGATATAGAGTGTCAAAATCAGAGGCACGATTGGAAAAATTTGTGCAACTGATAAGTGAATTGTTCAGAATGGTGAATGTGAATGTTAATCGGGATTCCTCGTTTTTCGAACTTAATTCAGTGCCCAGTATTGATGAAAAATCGATTCTTCCTTTGGACGTTTTTAAAGAAAAATCTCCGTCCAAAAATCTTTATCAGAAACCTTCTGTTGGGCATGATGATTTAAACCAAGACGGTATTTTGAAAACATTGTTTAAACTACTTATTGACCCTGTAAGCGATGTGATTAAAGGCAATAAACTTATAGTTGTTCCTGACAAGCAATTGTTTTTTGTCCATTTTCGTCATTGATTGATGAAAATGGTTGTCACTTATCCCACAATTACAGCATTCAAGTTACGCCATCATTACACACTCTAAGGTTTAGCATTGAACGCTCTCAAGATCTGGGCCTTGGTTTTGCGTTGTTTGTTGGTAATCCAACCGTTGGAACGGTTTCCTTAAATGGAAAAGAATTTTCACCCCCTGCCCTACCAAATGCTGCTAGAGAAGTTGAATGTCTTTCAAAGCTCTTCAATGCTAGACCCTTAGTGGGGCGTGAAGCTAGAAAACAGGTTGTACTGGATCTTTTATCTGGGGCTAGCATAATCCATATCGCTGCTCACGGTGAACAACTTCGAGGTGAAATAATGCTTTCCCCTAACGTTTCTTCGACTCGGCCATTTTCGACTCTTCCTTATCCAGACGACTACCTTCTCTCACAGAAGGATATTGTAAATACTTCTTTGCTAGCTAGCTTGGTAGTTTTATGCTGTTGCCATACCGGGCAAGGTGAGATTTCTTCCGAAGGTGTCATAGGTATTGCTCGGGCATTTATTGCAGCCGGGGCTCGCACTGTTCTCGCCACACTATGGCCCATTAGTGATGATGCCACGAAAGAGTTTATGGAAGTATTTTATGGTGAGTTGTGCCAGGGAACATCGGTTTGTGAAGCACTAAGAAAGACAAAGAATCTCTTCCAAAAACACCAAATCCAGGCATACCGGTCTTACAAAATCTGGGCCCCATTTACCATCTACGGGGAGGACGTGGTTTTTCAGAAACATGACATCGAAAATATCAGAGATAAATCACGTGACATGTTCTCTGGTTTTGTTGTATTACCCTAAGGTTTGTAAGTATAATAATTATATAGCTTTGTGTAGCCAGTATCGGATTTGAAATATTCAGTTTTTTAAATCAATATAAGTAGACATTTCCTCTCTTCAAAGTGTGATAGTGCATTGGACGAAGTACGATTGGTATGCAGTTTTGCAGTTATCGCCAAGCCGTAAGTATATATCAATTTCAATTCAAATGTGATTTAAGAATTCCCTATCCCCATTATTTGCATACTTATTCCCTATTCCCATTATTTGCATACGCTGGTCCCAAGAAGGGGAATAGCATTATTGAGGTATCGGGCCAGTCAGGATTAGAACATTAACCTGCTTACTTCTCTTTAATTTCCAATATGCAAGTAAAATTATATGTAGGATATCATTTCAGTGTTAAAACAATACGCTATAGCAAGCAGATATTCTATTATTTTTCTCCACTCGTCATCGGTTCACATCCAATAGTTTATTTTTGAAAAAAGGGGGTGGCTGCCTGTATGAAATTTTCACTGATAAAAGCAGCACTTTATTTGACTTTGCAGATTAAACTTTTTGTGCAAGCATTTGAACTTGCTCCCAGAAATAAATGTACACTTGTTTCAGGCATGCGCAACATAGCAAAAAAAAAATTACTTAGAAAACAAATGCAGGCTAACACCGTCCTGCTCAGCGTTTCCGAGATATATTTTGGTGCTTGTATGGGCATCTAGAAAATAAAGTGCCTGTAGCAAATTATATGTGGAAAAGTTGACCTTCAATATTATAAGTTTGCGGAATTCCAGAGTTTTTCTTTAAGATAAGAGAATATTTAATTTATATGCGGCAGCTTCTAATGTTAAGAAATTTTAAGCAAACTTAGTTTAGTAAAAAAGTCAAAATTATTGATTAATTGATTTTTGTTCTGTAATTTTCTGTTATTCGAATCAGATTATATTTATACTAAATGTACCTACCTACCATTAATAAATGAGGTTCTCAAAGTATGCTTAAACTTTCATAAAGAAAGAGGAGAGTTTCAATTTTTCTTACAACGTTGTAAGCATCAAACGCTTTCAGATATACTTGATACTTATTTATAGATAAGAAATAACATAAACTTTAGCCAACATTCTAAAACCTAGTGGACCGACATCACGCGTATTGTATTGATGTGTTTCCGCAATGAAGAAGGATGTAAAATATATGGATCATCAAAGCGTTGTTCGGTGATAAGGACTTTGAACTTGCAACGCCGAAAACATCGTTAAAAACATATGAAATAGTTCAATATTTTGCCTTCTGTTTAAAAAAAGATAACATCAATCAAACCGATCTACCTTCTACGACCCAGTAGAACACTAATGACATTTGTTTTGACAATTGTTGACAAACGTCTTCACAGTTATTTCATCGGCGTAACAAAAATCGGGCAACTGAAACAATAATTGAAACAATATTGAAAGAATGATTGCTTCACATACGAAAGTTAGAAATCGGCAAGACTGCAAGAGCAATTATTTTACATTGAGAAAAGGAATACACTTTAAACTCATCATATGGTGTACCGTGATCATGCTACTCACTGAACTAGAAAAGGAAAGCAATAAAATCGAAATATGTTACCAGTGTTAAAGTATTGGACAGATGAAGAGTTGGGTATTGTGACAGTGCTTCAGTCGACTAAACGATATAATTATACCCATATGTGTATTTGTTGCTTCCTTATTTTAATCATGCACACGGCGCGAGTGGTTATTGATCTTGTGCTTTAAATGAATCACCTTTACTGGTGCCTCGAAATTTTGTACAAATCGTGATCATAACTGGCCAAGTGTATTTAAGGAAAGGAAGCGGATATGGATATGAAAGGCTTTTGTTTCATCTATATACTGCGTGGATCGTGTTCAAACAATTTCATTAACGGACCGTTATAGCGACCATGTGCGTACAGATATGCCGTTCAGTAGCGTTGTACGAGGAGAGACATCACATAAGCAAGGAAGTGCGAAAAGAATTATGCCAGTCCACAAAGTGGTTGAAGAATGTTGGTCGTAATGTTCACAGAAATCAGTTAAACTTAAATTTTAATTTTTCAAAGTATTAATCGAAGATGAAGGGTTTTAGAATTGAGAAGATGTAACCATGCACATTTTGTTTCTAATAATAAAGTGTGTTTTTTCATTTGTTTCATAAAATACATTTAACCGATGAAAAATAATTATCTGCATGTGCCTGTATTACTGTTTCGTCAAAAGTTTTTGAAATTGAGCCATTGTTTATTTTCAGCCTCTATTCGTCTCGCATTCTAAGACCTTTTTATCTTCTAATATTGTCATATACTGCGAGATGTTGCCAGGAAGATGATTACAGCAAATAGTAACATAGTATAAGTGGAAACAATTGTTAGGACCTGCAAGCTTCCAATTGGAAAATTCAAGACAATTTTTAGGCTTAAAAAGTTAAGGCCTTCAATTACTAACGACATAGAATTACCGTAAATTATGAATATTGGACCCTAAATTACTGACTAAGTTAGCAAAATATTTACTATATTCTATGTAGTACGTATCAACGCATGCTTTGTAGTTCGTTTTTATTACATTATTTTCTTTTATTACAATAATTAAAGACAACAATAAAAAAGTAGTCATTTCTGCAGTAGTTTTCTAATAATATTACTTAGTTTTTAATTGTATAATGTTTCTTCTTTGTTTGGTGAGACTTAAGGATGGTGATTACAGTTTTTGATGTGCATTTAGCCGATATACTCCGCCGTGTTTATTTACTTATTAAGGTGGACACAGACCGGACGCGAAGCGACAACGGGACGCGAATTTTGAGTTTTCAGAAGTATGTAAATTAAATTCTGGAAGATAAATTTGGAATCAAACGACGCAGAGCAGTCAAAATGAATTATTGTTTAAACATCCTGCGCACGGCCTTGCCATGCAATAATGTAGTGTTGCTGGTACAATTAGCGGTTATTAGAATAGTACTCGTGATGTTTCAAATTTGGGAAAATTAAACTCTCCCATCCGCTTTTTTAATTTTGATGAATATTTCAAACATAATCGTACTATTATTTGGTACAAAATTTTTTTTTGGTATTATATTGGTATTTTGGTTCTACAACTGGACAGGATAATTTTTTATTGGATTTGTGGAGTAGAGTTTCATTGGAGTGGATTTGATCTTGCATACAAAGTGTCAGCGTCTTATTCCTTGATGAACAAATAATCATTATTCATTTCTGCAGAATTATTTGTTTTCATAATCAAGATGCACTAAATATTAGTATAGCAGGACTAAATTGTCAGGCCGCATTGCTACGTGACTGCAATCTGTACTTATCAGTGTTTGTAGATATTTCATGGTATACAAGCGCGAAAATGAACGAGTCAATGGGTCAAAAAAATCCATCGCGCAGAACAGTGTATGTGAATAAATGGCCTCCCCCCAAATCCGTGTAGTTTCACCGCCCATGATATAAAATAATTTAGATCAGTAGAGATCAGTTTCACTTTCATTGAGCAGGTATATTTAGGTTTCCAAATGTTATTCCTGGAAACAATTAATATTGTATTTGTAAGTCTCTTGCTGGTTTTGGAATGATAACGGCACAGTCATTGAATTCCGATACAGAATAATTATCTTAAAGCGTATTTTCACGATTTTTACACCATTGTTAAGTTCATTTATTTCTTTTTCAAATGACACGTTGTACGTGTAATTTAGTTGAAAAATGAAGAAGTACTGGTTCGACAAAAAGTTCATAAAAATCACCATTTTCCGCCGATGGGAACTGGACGTTTGTTTTATTGAAAATTAGTCCCAATTAAAGGGCTTTAAAATCTAATCACTACTGAAACTACAATGCAAATTTATCGCAAAAATTCTGCTTATTCAATGTTCAACGATAGAAGTTTGAAGAACACAATGCCTCCATTAATTAATTTGCATTTTCTTTTGTCTGCATGGAGGTCTAATTTCGAATTCCCATCGGCGGAAAAAATTGATTTCGAGCAACATTTTTAAAAGACGATAACTCGGCCAGTTTTGGTCGTGTCGATATAAGAACGGTTAATCGTAAACTAATAAGCTAATCTTTGTTGCCATATAAAAACTAGTATACCGAAGGCCGCGGGTTCAAATCCTGCCGTGGTCAAGTAGAATTATCTGCTTGCTATGGCAGCTGCCACTCGGTGTCATATCCTACTAAAATCCATATAAAACTATATCGTTTACTTTACTATTTTATAAGCAGCTTGTCAAAGTTGGATTTGAATATATTTTTATACACACTGTATATAAACTTTTAAATTGGCTAATACCACAAATCTAAATTGTGTTGCAGACCCTTGGGTTTTTTAGGGTCAATTCAGATGTCAAGTTTCTTTAGAGCGAGAATCATGGCACTTATATATGACTGACATAACTAGTTCGATGACGAGAAAGTGACACAATATTGAAAAGAAATTATCTATTTGTATTTGTTTCACTGCAGTCAAATTATTGGTACGGCCAAATTTCGTACCCGTGACCCATTTTCATCAGTGTTCAGGTTATGAATACACGTGGTCGCTTCTTAGGAATTTCTTTGAAAGACTAGCTAGCAGAGTTTATTTACATGTACATGATCGTACACCTTTTCTTGCAGGCTCACCCATTGCACTTGTTGAAGTGAAAGTAGCTTTCTAAATTGACTCGGTGTTAATAACATGTACAGCTGCAAAGAGATTGCTTTTTAAATGCCACTAAAACTATTGCATGCTATGGTGTACTTTGTAAAGGTAGTGAACAAGATATTTGGCGAGATTTACATCATCGCGTGATATGTGTTGATGCGTGATTTTCTACTGAATTTTAAAATTATCAAGCCGAATTATGTCAGCGTTTATAAATATAAAAGGTACATGATTGCATGCCCATACTGTACTTGTTTTTTTCAACTCCGGATAATAAACTAATATTCATATTTTAATTTTTATTTAATATTATTTCAATATTCCTCTGCATACAATATTATATAAAAGCCACGGTCTGATGTTTCGCAGTAAAGATCTCACGCTCGGTCAATAATCGGTTATTATTAAACTCCGCTTCGTGAGAACTTTGAAGTTTATAATTATGGGAAAAAAAAAACTTTAGAGGATCTAGATGGCATTTGGGGGCCTTGGATAACGTTGAAAACAAATTATTGACAATTTTTTATTGATTTCAATGCCGGTATTTTATACGCATTTTATTGTAGTTGTACAGTTGTATGGAGTTCCATGCTGGCTTTGGAATGGCAACCAGGTATAGTCATTATCATTGCTTTTCAAATAATTACCAAGTGTTTATTTTGTCACGAAAACTATGTTGATGAACGTGGATACATTAGCTTTCCTCACATCCGCTCTAACAGCTTCAAATGTTGTTGCCAATAGCTTATAGCTTTCACTAAAATCGTTCACCATACAGAAAACAAAGAATTCCAGTATGCCAGATTTTGCCCATGCATGATTAACCATGTCGGTGACGTCAATTATTATGATTCAATTTGTTAACATTGTATGAAATGAAATCATATAACGATCGCCTACCACAATTTTTAAATATTATTCACATTTAAGAAATAAAAAACATTTTCCGTGTTTCTATACAGTTGCAGAATCGATAAAAATAGACACGTAACGGCAACCGTAATTGTTTACCTCACACGACGAGTAAGATCGCAGTTGACATATTGATTTTCGCACACGTAGTACTTGTCAAAAAAACAATGCATTCTTACAGCAAACACTGAATAAGCAAAATATAGACACCTACCACTTCAAGGATTATAAACTACGAGTCGTTCCTATTTCACCAACCGTTTCTGTGCTGTGATGATCTTTAAATCTTTTATTATTGTTTTATTATTTGACTCAATGGTTTCATTTTATATTTTTAAAAAATAGTTTAAAAAATTACGGTTAAAATGCTGATGCTATCATGCATGCTCTCTTTTTGTCTTAGCCAATCAGCAAGTCGTAGACGACCGTTCTTTCTTTGTTCAAATTTCGCGCATGCGCACAACTACCATTCGTTTCAAAATATCAGTTCACCAACACGCTGCACGCTGTAATAGGGGTATATATAGTTTTGCAAAGGGGAATATTTTTATTTCAATTTCAGGAAACTTTCAGCGTAGTCAAAACAGGATACGTATAAATTATAATAAAGCAACGTTGCTATCATTTCCAGCGCATGTCAGGACATAATTTTTATGGTACTTGTCACTTGCCAAAGAGTGTAAAATGATGTTATTTGGAACTGTAAAATGGGCTTGGTCTTTGGGGTATTGAAATGAGTAAATAACATGATCCTGGTAAACGTGTAGTCATCCTAACAATATAGCATGTTCTTGTTTGGTTTAAAGAGAACTTCTTATAATACCACAAAATCATCTCAGGCTTTGTCAAATCTCGGGTAACCAGTGCCGTCTCATGTGAACTTCTTCAAAGTTTATTATTTCACACTCTTGGCAAGTGACAAGTACCATTTCCGGCGCTATCGATCACATGAAGGCACGATTTAGAGAAAAAATAGACATGCAGATCTGCGAAACACGAAAATATCTTAATATTGAAAATGCATGAGTTTGCACTTATCGAAACTCTTAAGTACTTCGGAAGACGATATAATTATGTTTGCGGTGAAACAATTTCACTTTCTTTACGACATAACTTGTAATAAATTCTCCGAGAATCAAAGCTCAGAAAGAAGCGACTTGTGCGCAGTAGCTCTATCAAGGGAATTCAGTTGTTATGATTCAATTTTTTACATTGCTTGAAATGAAATCTTATAACGATCGCCTACCACAATTTTTGAATATTATTCACATTTAAGAAATAAAAAAAATTTTCCGTGTTTCTATACAGTTACAGAATCGCTAAAACTAGACACGTAACGGCAACCGTAATTGTTTACCTCACACGACGAGTCAGATCGCAGTTGACATATTGATTTTCCTAGGGCTTTCGACACACGCAGTACGCGAAAATTGAAAATTATCCGGCATTATTCCTTTCTTCAGAAATTAGTTATTTTTAGAGTCAATAAACAATAAAATATTGGCAAAATCTTTTTAGGATAACAAAAGGTCGAAATGTGGAAAGAGGACTGTGGTTAAAGTTGGATTTCCAGTCCTCTCACTACATTTTGACCTAAAACGCACGGCCTTAAAATATTAGCGCGGCAGTACTAAATTGTCAGTCTGGCTACATCAGTGCAAACGGTAGGCCCAACTTAATGGTGATTTTAGTTCTTTCAGAGGATAAAAGCACCAACAATGAACCAAGCCAAGGAATTCGATTTTGTTAGCGGCGCGAAACCGGCTTTTATCCACTTGGCATCAAAGCTAATAATCTCTGAAATTTTCATGCCTTCCTCGGTTTTTGTGGGCTATTGAAATATGAAATTAATAAATAAATCATGATTAGTGTCAATTTCAATGGTTGAGTATTTCATGCAGGTTCTGCAAGTGCTCTTCCAGGAAATAACATTACATAAGCGTTTAAATTACCAGTTTACCAACATGCTGCACAATGTAATAAGCCTATAAAAATATATAGTTTTGGAAACCAGAATATTTTTATTTTGGATGCAGAACACTTTAAGCGTAGTCAAAACAGGATACGTATAAATCATAATAAAGCAACCTGACGTTGCTATCATTTCTCACACATGTCAGGACATATGGTAATTGTCACTTGCCAAAGAGTGTAAAATGATGTTATTTGCATGCATGGATCTGTAAAATGGGCTTGGCCTTTGGGGTATTGAAATGAGTAAATAACATGATCCTGGTAAACGTGTAGTAATCCTAGCAATATAGCATGTTCTTGTTTGGTTTAAAGAGAACTGCTTATAATTCCACAAAATCATCTCAGGCTTTGTCAAATCTCGTGTAACCAGTGCCGTCTCATGTGAACTACTTCAAAGTTTATTATTTTACACTCTTGGCAAGTGACAAGTACCATTTCCGGCGCTATCGATTACATGAAGGCACGATTTGAATAAAATAATAGACATGCATGCAGGTCTGCGAAATACGAAAACATCTTAATATTGAAAATGCATGAGTTTGCACTTATCGAAACTCTTGAGCACTTCCGAAGACGATATAATTATGTTTCCGGTGAAACTATTTTACTTTCTTTACGACATAACTTGTACTCAAAATTCTCCGAGAATCAAAGCTCAGAAGGAAGCGACTCGTGCGCAGTAGCTCTATCAAGGGAATTCAGTTGATGTATTCATATCAAGTGGCCGTTGATGCAGTTCACGTACGGGTTGGCAAGTAGCATTGGATAAAGAACCTGAACTGATATAAGGATAAATATACATTCATCAAAGTATCAGACCGTCGGTAGAAATAGGAGGAAAGCAAAGATCAAACCGAAAGCGAACAACAAAAGCTATGCCTTGAATCTTAGCTCCTTAACGGGTAAGTTTGTTTAATATATAACCAGGTCGGTAGCCTTAGATTTCATAAACATGCATTGATTTAGGATATATTTCTACATATATACTAGCATGCATATGCGACCATAAATCTATAGAGTATACAAGCAAAATATTTATATTGTGGTATGTAATATACAAAGTTTAAGTGAAAGTGAAGTCCGCTATGCGCATATATAACAAATTGAGGCATAAATTTACGATTTTTTTATATAAAAGCACTAGTTGACATTCATTTAGGCATAGCGAAGAAAATGTTGCTAGATTTTTAGAAGAAGTTATACAGATCTACATGATATAATTTCATACATCAGTCGGATCTGTTAAAATAATTAATAAGCTATAAGTTAATAAGCTTTCCTGATTATCAGTACACTGACAATATTTATAACCAAATTTATATTTGGGCATGGAATCTGCATTTTTTAAACACTTTGATTCATCGTAATTATCGTTTCTCTGGTTTTTAAATGAAAGTAATCACAAAGATTAACTTTCACGACCCTACGTTTCGACACTCCGGGGTGATCTGATGTTGAAACTCGGTTTCTTATATGCTCTCAAGATGACGTCATCTATTAATTAAATGTAAATATTTTTTTTGCAAATAGCTTCCGTCATCCCTATATAGGACACAAGGACTCGCATTAATATGCCAGGCTTCCAAACAACGCTTTTGTCCATAACGATCATTAGTGGTAATGACTTTTGAATCGTTCCACGTTATGCGGTTAGTTTGAGACACGTGTTCCTCTAAGGCTGATTTTGAACTTTCAAAGTTCGAAAGGCCTTTTTATTTTCTTTTAAACGTTTGCCAAACAGACGTTTTGTTTCACCTAGATATTCTTTCTCGCAATCACCACATGTTATAGAGTATACAGCATCAGTTTTCAGTTTAGTCGCTACGCGATCCTTGGGTTTCGCGAAAATATGTCCCAGTGTCTGAAAGGTTTTTCCTTCCTGAGATTACGTATAGATGATTGTTACCATTCTATACAGAGATGGGTAATAAACCTCTCTACTAAGGAGCTAAGGGAGATTGAAAGGAAAGGACTAGAGCATGGTCTTAAGTTTGCTATTTCATCAAGGCGAATTCCAATAGCTGAAATTGTCGCTTCGGTTGAAGAAGGAATTTTTCACCTCAACGACGAAACTAAGCTAACGGTAAGAGCTGAAGTCAGTAGCATCCTCAGACGTGCTAAGGCTCCCCCAAAAATATTTACAGTAAAGTGTTCATCTTTGAAGAAAGATCCGGACAGTGTTGTATTCTCTGCAGATAAAGGCAATTGTGTTGTTGTGATGGACAGACTACGGAAAACTATCGCGAGAAAGCGCGTGCATTGCTCAATCACAAAAACACCTATAGTGTCCTTAAGTCTGACCCAACTTTTAAGACTGAAAGAGAATTGAACAAACGCCTATCACTCTTTAAGAAAGCTAACAAAATTAGCGAGGTCACTTATAAATTGTTGCGTAGTAGCGATCGATTATCTCCGCGATTCTATGGCTTTCCGAAGATTCATAAGTCGGGAATCCCTTTGATACCTATCGTGTCTTTTCTCAATTCTCGTACTTATACTCTTTCAAAGTATTTGGCTAGAATATTGTCTCCTACTGTTTGGAATAGTCTCTACACTTAATAAAAAAGTCCACTCATTTCGCAGAATTTATTAAAGGTGAAACTCTAGACACAGACCAAGTGCTCGTATCGTTTGACGTCGTTTCCTTGTTTATCAAAATCCCTTGGTGGGGTGTTACAACATTTTTGTATAAGATTGATCTTGGACAAAAGTTGTTGTAACACCAATCCCCTCCCCCCAAATTTATTGTTGCTACGTGAAATCTCCTTACAACATTGATTTTGGGGGTGGGGTGTTACAACATTTTTGTCCAAGATTGTAGGTATTCTTTTTGAGCAAGGCACTGATTATGTCGAAATGAATCAGGAGATTTATTTGACAAAATTATTGACAAGATTTGAAATGTATGTTTGCAAATCCCGCTCTACTCTTTCTGCGACGAGGATTTTACTGAGCCAAGTAAATATCGTGAATTGGTTGATTGTCTGATCTATGCAATGACATGCACGCGCCCTGACATATGCTGGATTGTCACGACATTGTCACAGTATTTGTCGAGACTTCTCCGAGAGCATTGGTTCGCGGCAAAACATGAATTGCGCTATCTGAAAGGAACTCTTGATTATAAATTGTGTTATAGAAAGTGTGATGATGATTTGCGGTTATTGGTTATAGCGATGCCGACTGGGCTTCTTCGACCCATGATAGACGAAGTATCAGTGGGTACTGTTTCAGTTTAACTGAAACCGGACCATTGATCTCATGAAGATCAAAGAAACAACCGACTGTGGCGCTCTCCTCTTGTGAGGCAGAGAATATTGCTCTGGCAGTGACCGTTCAGGAAGCTCTTCACCTCATCCAGTTATTAAACAAACTCGTTAATATTTGTTGTCTAATTCAAATTTATGAATATAATCACGGTACGATAGCTTTATCGAAAGATCCAGTTAATCGAAATAGGTCAAAACATATAGATATTCGTTATCATTTTATCCGCTCGACGATCAACGCAGGCAAGGTTGTAGTATACTACTGTCCTACTACAAATATGATAGCTGATATAATGACTAAATCACCAACACGTTAAAAGTTGCAAAGATTCAAAGATTTTATATTTGGTACCTAAAATATTTGTAAAATATTGATTATCGTTAAAGTTATGTTAACCATTGATGTATCTGAGTTAAGCAAATATGAATGAGATCAAGCTAGTGGGGGTGTTAAAATGTGATCTCATCGTATTTCTCATTGTATGTACTTAGGGCGAATGTATTTTTTATGTACTTAAATAAAATGGCGAAAGCACATTGTGTTATTTGAGTTGAGAATATATCAATCCGAATCGCCATCACGACGGAAGCGCCGAGTACTTCCACTGGCAGTACGGCCAGTGGAACGAACAGTTCATCATGTGTTGCTGAGAAATGACCTGCATCCAGTTGCCCTTTTGGGCACCCTTCGTACCCTTCAATCCGACGCGATGCCCTAGCTTCATATATCGAGATCTTCAACGATTCTCAGTTTAAGTAATCTAATAAGTATTTGATACTGCAAAGCTTTCGGTCTGTTAACCCGGGCCTTCATCAGGACAAATCCCTGAAATAACATTTACACGGCACTATAATAACACGTTAGGCGTGATTTGTTAGCTTACGCCATTAATTAAGCGGTTTTAATTACCAAATAATTATGAAAAAGTTATAGTTTTAATTAATACGCTTGTCCTAGACTAGTGTTTAGCTAGCTGACATTGAAAAGAGCACGCGTACGCCACGTACTATTGAGCAAAACAAAAGATTAAAACTATATAATAGACCTATTTATTGGAACGATTTATTTTTCATAAATATTAATTTTGGTAAGTGAATGGCGCGAGCTAACAAACCATGACTAACGTGATATTTAAGTGACGTGTAAACAGTGTAAATGTGTATTCAGGTAATTGTACTGATGAAAGCCCGGGTTAACGGCCCGATAGCTTTGCAGTATTAAATACTTATGTGGTGTACCTAGTGTCAGTAGACTCTCACTATGCAAACAATGGAAGATTCTGCATGAGTTTGTTCTTCATCAGTCTTCACAAATCGAATCCGAACGTAGAGGAGCTGGACACAAATCCTACTAATGACCGTGAACATTCATTTGGAAAACAAAATGAGCAGCTTCGTCAACCTTGGAAAAAAAGCAAAATTGTTTCAAAACAAATCATAACCAAAGATTGAGTTTTTGACAACAATTTATATAGCTCTGGCCTGGAGTGAAAAGTCAAAGAGAAATTTATTTTAACAAATTTTAATGCCGTTTCATTTTGCACTACTGTGATTCCAGCAAAACTCAGATAAGTGACTCGGGCAAGATGTGTAAATAAATAAATGCAAAGATAAATAAATAGATCACGTCGCAATCATGCTTCATGTTCTGTATAGCTGTAATGACTTTTTTATGATTTATAATATTAGATGCTTTTTCAAATTTATACATTTTTGCATAGCTATACAGTTGCCTGTTTAATATGTTACTTCTGCCTGTTTAATAGAAAATTCGATCAATCCTAACATAAATTCTAAAGGAAGTTTTCGTTATTTATGCACATTATAAGTGTTTCTCCTCAAGTAATCAGCATTCCGGATTTGCGAAATGCGACTAAAAAACGAACATAAATATATATGGCATGTGAGTGAGAACATTCGAATGTAGTATTTATATGTATTGAGCTGTTATATAATTGGATTGAACTCAACTTGATTTGAGTTATGAGCTGACATTCGAATTTTACGGGAGTCATAATAATGTTAAAATTGTGTAATTTTATTCGGACTTAAATTTTAAAAGCTTGCTAATTACTTTATACAAATTATAAAATTTTCGAATTCCTAGGCTACCTTCACAGTGGTTTAATATTTGCGTGTATAAGATTAATACTGTATTAAGTACTATGCCTTCAAAGTAAAAAGGTTGTTTGTTAGCGCAAAGATCACTAAAAAGACAGCTTCTTTAAACGAATGCGGATAGCCCAGTGTTATGAAAAAGCTGGTCAAATAAGGAGTATAACCGAATCCACGCGCGTCTGGACGTTTCTCCAATAATGCATCTTTGTTGAATGCAGGGCCACTACTTGCAGAATAAGTTTTGGAGTGTGTTGGTGAGAAATCGCCTGCATCCAGTTGCCCGTTTGGAGGATTGGCACCACACATTTCTCAAATTCGTAACTGCGAATCCGAGGAAATGCCGTTCATATCGATGTCCTTAAACGATTCTCAGTTTGTTCTTCATTCACAAATCGAATCCGAACGAAGAAGAGGAGCTGGAAACAAATCCTAATGACCGTTAACATTCATTTGGAAATCAAGATCAGCAGCTTGGTTAACCTTGGAAAGGGGAGAGTGAACTTCCTGGCCTTCCTTGGAATAATGCTGAGGATACAGAAAACTTCCCTGATATCGATAAACTTTAAAATGTGACGTTTTCATGTATTTTAGAGAGCACAGTAGCCGTCCAATGATTTAACGACTGTGGCGAATACCGACAATTCATTGCAAACCGTGTTAACAAAATTTTAAGCCATCCGAAAGTATTACAAACTGATAACATGGCCAGAAATTGCGGACATGGAATATGCAGATTGCCGTAGCAAATTTGCATATCTGTTCAAATATTATTCGTTTGCAGAACTATAAATTATATTGCGCATTCTTAAATTTTGCAAAATTTAAGAAAATCATTGCATCTTTGCTATTTGCCCTGGTTGTTTCTTGTAACTCGTGTCATATTGAAGATCCTGAGGTAATATTTTGCCGGCAAAGGTTTATGTCGGCTCTGCATTTTTATTTTATTTCTACGCTATTACGGTTTTCGTTTTATATGGTATTCAACGTGATAAATGACCAAAACTTTGTTTTGAAAATGCAGAACGAATATTGATAAAACATTTTGAAATACTATATAAAAATATTAAGATTAACTTGCTCTGCAACGAGCAATTAAGGCAAATTATAATTGACCTACCTAAAGGTGTATTTTTAGCGTTTAGTACTGTGCACATTACAGTTTACTATAAATTCACGAAGCTTTATTTTGACACCATATGCAAATTTAGGCGGAAGTAGAATGTTAAATATGTCCGAATTTTCTGGCCATGCCTGCAGACTTGAGTAGTCGTGGCGTCAGTCTCACGTCAGCAGCGTTGTGGTGGAAACGTCTAGTCTGGTTGGCTGATCCAGGTGAATGACCACCTCAGATCGTGACATGTACAAAAGCAAATAATGGCCTCGATAATTCTCGAAGAGTTCGGCTTGAGTAAAACAAGGAAGATTGGTGATTGAGCCTTGAGATTCAAGCACAATCCTCGAAATCCTTCCGACAAGATCCAGAGAGTATTAACAATACAGGAGATTATATATCAAGAATTATTTTCGGTCCGCAGAGCCCAAGAGCGGAAAGTTTGTGAACGCGAAAGTTCGTGAAGAATTTTGGATTCCTCGGCAATCTTTGCTTTCGTATGCTGGCAAAGCGATCCCTAAAAAACGTAATGGATGTAAGAGATTTCCTGTTGTAACCATTCCAAGCCCGCCTGCTGAATTTTTGCACATGAATAGACTTAAGATGATAATAATACCTTTCACGATAATCGGCGTGGATTTCCTAGGTACTATCAAATATCGTAGAAGTCCGAAGAAGAGCGTATGGTTTATTACACTTCTGCCGTTGAGAAGTGCGGCACATTATTACTATTGCATGGTCAGTCAGTGTTGCTTGCGTGCCAATCCCGTTTAGTGAACACATTTTCGTTTTCTAATATCTGATATAGCGGTTTTAAGGTCTGTGGACTCTGTGCCTTCAGTTGCTTTTCTTTTCAAATAAACGTGCCGATACCAATCGTTCGGCTCAACTAATTGTAAACGCACTAGCAAGCAACAATTGCTGTTCAGGAATTGCTTATCTTATAGATGAGGAGAATGCGTGAAAACCATTCGATATTGCACAAAAAGTTTAGAAATAAGTGTCTGTGAATCATAGGCGGCGGAAGATGTACATTATGGGGGGGGGGGCTTAGACGCGAGGACAGAATCCGGACTTCGGGGACAATGGGACATGCTCCCCAGGAAAATGTTGAAATTTGGTCTTCTGAAGTAACATTTAGAACTTTCTGCGAACACATTTTTGAAAATTTTTAGACTCTCAAAACTCTATGCAAATACAATAGTCAACCATAGTGAGTAAACAAAAACAATACAAATATTGTTAGTAGTGTAGATTGAAAAATGGTTCAAGTAGTTACAGAATAGTTCCCTTCTTAACAGTCCCAAGAACCAAAGTAGTTGATTCGTCGCTCATTCACAGATACGAACTGTTGTGCAATACTTGTTAGTTCCAGTTCGACCAGTTGATCAGTTCTGTCTTTGTGAATATGCATCAAAATAAGGTGGTTCAGTCGTTTCTGGCTCATGGTGGTTCGTGAATAGTTCTTGAGCCTTCGTAAAGCAGAAAAGCTTCTCTGAGCGGTAGCACTGGCCATAGGAACTGTTAGAAAAATTCGAAGAAGCCTGTCGACTTGTTGCAGCATGGTTTTACTGTAGGGACAGGTATTGAAGAGTTGCACGATGGTACCTATGGAAGTTACCTTTTTCACACCCAATTGGTGTTTTACATTCGCAGTCGCACTAAGTCTGGAAGCATGCACAGCTGAACCTTCAATCTGTCAAGGTCGAGGTCTTTTGCATATAATGCTGACAAACTTTCAGATGGTTGGATTGTGACACCACTACAAGACTTCAATAGTAAACTCTCAATTTCTTTCAAAATTGCAAAAGAAGGTTGGTTGAATCTGCGCCTCATCTCATTTATCACCAGATCCAATACTTCGAAATACTGATGACGAAAAAAACTTTCTGGAGACGTAAATGTGTGATTGGCAGAACCGTCGTCAAGACGTTTAGGTATAGATTTAGGCCGGCGAAGTTTGGGCGGCTCGGTTAGATTCTTTGACTTGCTAACGGTCGCTTGAAAGAATTCAGAAAATGCTGCGTCTGAGCGTTGCCTTGTAAGGAACGATACTGCTTGAGAGACAGCCATCGCAGCATCCTGAGCATTAAGGTCATGCCCCTGTAATGTTCTGGAGAGTTGCTCAGTAGCACTGAACACCAAGTATGACAGGCGTAGCCCAAAGAAAGTTTGAAACCTTTCCATTAAAGCAACATATCCAGATGCATTTGAAGCTGAAGGTCCAGAATCCTTACTTACTTGTTCCAGTTCATTACAGATGATTTCATAGTTCTTCAAGATGGCGTTGATCGCACCTGTTCGCACAGTCCAGCGGGTTGGACATAGTGGTTTCAATCCCGGAGCATCCATGTTAAATTCTTCTTGTAAGTGTCTAAAAATTGCAAAACGCTTTGGCGATGCACGTATTATAGTAGCCACGCCCGAAGTCAGATTGAGAGCTTCTTAAACTGCATCGCACTGACGCCCGCAATCCTGCAGACACAAATTGAGATTATGTGCCAAGCAATGAACAAAGAGTGCAGACGGCTCGTCCTCCTGAAGGCGCTTTGCAACACCGCTAATGCACCCTGCCATATTGGCAGCCCCATCGTATGCTTGTCCACGACACTGAGAAAGCGGAAGAACACAACGTAACAAAGTGTCCTTAATTACCGATGTTAGGACTTCTGCAGTTGTGTTCTCTACTTCAACCATTCCAATCAGATCTTCCGAAATGTTGTACTCCGAGTCTACCCAACGTATGGAAACTGAAAACTGCTCAGCACCGCTTAGGTCTCGGGTTTCATCAGCAATAATTGAGTACCATTCAGCATCCCGAATTTCTGCAAGTAGTTTTCTCAAGACTTTCATACACATCAATTCGATCAATTCGTTGATTATGTCATGTGATCTGTACACTCCCTTTCTTAACCATGCTTCAAGACCAGGCACACCTTCACACCTGCATTTAAGAACCTGGTAAAGGTTTCCTTCCTCTTCAGTGTGTCCGCGAATTGCAACACCCTCAGTAAATGCGGGTTCGGCTTTCTTATTAAATACCGATGGATATGCTTTTCGGCAATAGAAGCAAAACACACTATTCCTTGAAGTGCAAAACGTTAACCAGTTATATTCCTTGAACCAGTTGGAAGAAAATGACCGAGTTTGCTGTCCTTGTCTCTTGCTGGTTGAATGGAAGTCAATATTTGGATCGTAAGGATTTGGGAGATCATGTTTGCAACATTCAGATATGCAATCTTGCCCTTGTTCACGTTGTTCAGTAAATTCATTTGCTCCTATCTCATCAGTCTCATTCGACAGCGGATGTTCTGTTGTCTCTTAATATTCTAAGATATTCATATTTGCACGTAATTTGCACGTAATACTATAATTATACTTACTCAGAATTAGAGTTGTCTTCAATTAGCCTTTCTCACGATGACGAATATCCGCCATTTTTGGGGTACTTTCAATTTTGTTAAATAGGTTTAAAACATTATAGCAATATGAAAAGCGTTTTTTTTTTAATAAACAGACCATTTGACGAATAAGTTCAGCCTAAAATTGAAGATTTAGTAAGCGTAAAAGGCCTTAACTTCACGATTTCGAAAAAAAGTACCCCAAAAATGGCGGCATATTCGTCATCATGAGAAAGGCTAATTCTAGGCCTCTTCACAAAAAAGCCGTCTATATTTCTTTGCATATTTTCATTTGGTAAAATTACTCGTTAAATTTTTCTTCGTTAAATTTTCTTGTAATCTTGTTTGAATATTTCGTACATTTGCATGTTTGTTTATTCATGCATTTATTGCTCAGTGGCTCATCCACGATACTTTTGAGCAGCAGCGTATATATCCACCTAGTACTTCATGAAATAAAAGTGTAGCTGTGAAGTGATAAAAACCAAGTGCATTGAAGTCATGGAAGGCCAAAACTTTCTCCTATATTTAATATTTTCGTCCGCTTATTGCAGTAAAAGCGTTCACATGGATCAAGGTGTATAATGTTGAACATTTTTTTCTTATATTCAACGTTTGTTATATAAGCAACTTATTTCAAACATTAGGGGGGCTTAGCCCCCCCTTTTTCCTACTTTCTGAAAGTTGGGGGGGGCTTGCCCCCCCGGTTCCGCCGCCTATGCTGTGAATTATTTTAAATAAATCATAATATAAGTTACTGCATTAGTATACATTCATTTCTGACAGAAAGCCACTTTATACATTGTTAATTTGTCCTCGATTTCCATGACTTTGGCTATTCCCAAGTTTGGCTTGTGGACTGGTGTTGAGGGACTAATCACTCGTTAAGTCCTATTTTCGGGAAGTAAACAAAGGCTCTCTCTCAGAAATGAATGTATACTAATGCAGTAACTTATATTATTGTTTATTTAAAAGAGTTAAGGCACTGTTTTGGGGGCGTAAACAAAGGTTTGTCCCAAAAACAGCCCTATGGTGCATTTTCAATATCACTATTACCAGTCCGATTATCACTATTACAAGTGTCGATCACAATAACACCTCAAACTTCGATTGTGTCAACGAAGGAAATACTCTTCCATGCGCGGTATATAGCTACATTAATTAACCTGTCTAATAAGTTTTTACATAATTTTGTTTAAGGTCTGAAGTAAAGATAGAGACACTTCAAAAGGTAACGAAATGGGTTCGAAATCTTCAAAATCTGTCACTGCAAACAATGATCCGTTAGAAAGAGCAAACACCAATCTCAATTTAGGTGATACCCATTTTAGATTAGCAGAGTATAAAAAGGCTATTACCTATTACATTAAATATAGGGAAATTTGCACTGAAATTGGCAATTTTCAAGGATTAGCAAGTGCCTGTGAGAAACTGGGTTCTGCCTGTTTACAGCTAGGACAGCATGAAGAGGCTATCGAGTATTTTGCAACAAGCTTAGAAATTTTCATTAAATTTGAAAATCACTCAGGAGTGGCAACTAACAATGGCAATTTAGGCACTGCCTATCATAGTTTAGGAGAGCATGACAAAGCTATTGACTATTTCAAAAAAGGTTTGGAAATCAGTGCTGCTATTGGCGACAAGTCAGGAATGGCAAATATTAATGGCAAATTGGGTAGTGTTTACCTTAGTTTAGGAGAATATAAAAAAGCTATTGACTATTTCAAAAATGGTTTAGAAATGAATATTGCCATTGGCGATAAGTCAGGAATGGCCGATAACAATGGCAATTTGGGCAGTGTTTATCTTAGATTAGGAGAATACGTTAAATCCGTTAGCTATTTAAAAGAAGGTTTAGAATTGAGTACTGCTATTGGTGATAAGCCAGGTATAGCAAGTCAAAATTGCAATTTGGGAAATGCCTACCTTCGTTTGAGAGAATATGAGAAGGCTATAGGCTATTTTAACAAAGGTTTAGAAATTAGCACTGCTATTAACGATAAATCATGTATAGCAACTATAAATGGCAATGTGGGCAATGTTTACCTTATGTTCGGAGAATATGAGAAAGCAATTGACTATTTTAAAAAGAGTTTAGAAATGCGAACTGCTCTCGGCCATAAATCAGGAATAGAAACTAATTATGGCGATTTAGGCTATGCTTACCTTAGATTAGGAGATTATGAGAAAGCCATTGACTATATCAAAATAGGTTTGCAAATGAGTACAGCTATTGGTTATAAATCAGGAATTGCAACTAACAATACCAATTTGGGCATGACCTACCATAGTTTAGGAGAATATGAAAAAGCCATTGACTATTTCAAAAAAGGTTTAGAGATGAGTACTGTTATTGGCGATAAGTCAGTAGCAGCAAATAACAATGCCAATTTAGGCATAACCTACCTTAGTTTGGGAGAATATGCCAAGGCTATTCACTATGGCAAAAAAGGTTTAGAAACAAGTACTGCTATTGGTGATAACTTAGAAATAGCAAGAAACAGTGGAGTGTTAGGTAAAGCCTATCTCATTTTAGGAGAGTATGAGAAAGCTCTTGACTATTGCAAAAAGGGTTTAGAAATGAGTACTGCTGTTGATAATAAGTCAGGAATAGCAAATAACAATGAAAATTTGGGTGATGCCTACCTTATATTGGGAGAATACGAGAAAGCTATTGACTATTTCAAAAAAAGTGTGGAGATGAGTGCTGATATTGGCCAGACGTCTGCAGTTGCCTCTAACAATAGCAATTTAGGCATTGCCTACCTAAAAATTGGAGATTATGAAAAAGCCATCGACTCTTTGAAAACTAGTTTAGAAATGAGAACTGTTATTGGTGATAAGCTAGGAATAATAAAAACTTGTAAAGACTTGGCAAATGCCTACCTTGGATTACGAGATTATGTGAAAACCATTGACTATTGCGAAAAATACTTGGAATTAAGTCGCGATATTTGTGATAAGGAAGGAATAGCATCTTGGAATGGCAATATGGGTGATATTTGCGTTAGTTTTGGAGAATATGAGAAAGCTATTTATTATTACAAAAAAGGTTTAGAAATGAGTACTGCTATAGGGTATAAGTCAGGCATAGCAACAAGCAATGTCAAATTGGGCATCGCCTACCGTTATTTGAGAGAATTCGCCAAAGCTATTGATTACCTCGAAAAAGGTTTGGAAATAAGTACTATTATTGGCGATAAATCGGGGATAGCAGATGCGAATGGCGGTTTGGGCATTGCTCATATATTCTTGGGAGAGTATGAAAAATCTATTGATTGTCAAAAAAAGTGTTTAGAAATTAGTACCGCTATTGGCGATAAGTATCGAATAGCAGAGGTCAATTTTATATGAGCGTTGTTTATGGATGTTT
>NW_021163497.1:0-48461 GCF_004324835.1 Dendronephthya gigantea
ATCACAATCAAAGTTTGACATGTTTTGCATGTGAGTTTGAAATATTGATCCCTTGCCTTGTCTTGTCATAAAGCGATTCTGATCAATTCACTATACATATAAATAAGGACAAAAAATATAGTATATACAAATATGAACATTGAACTTTATAATAGTTACAAAGTACCCACTCGTTTTCACTCTGGTTTTTCTTTCTTTTATATTTAGTGCCATCTTTCCTGGTTAATAACTGCCCAACGTTACTTAACACAGTTCTGTGAACCATTGGCAAATAATCCCAATGTTCCACAATGCACGCAGCATCCTTACCCTCATACGTATACTTCCCTGCACACTCAAGGATTTCCTTACAGCAACGATATTCCCTTGCGCTACTGAGGTGACGATCGTTGCACCGTCCACATTGACACCTATATTGTATTAATAGAGTGCCTTCAATGAAAAGTTTAGTTTAGGATGAACCAAATAATAGCGCGACTCACCATGAGTTCACTGGCACGTCCTTGCTCCATCTTTTCCCGAGCGTCTCGGAAGAAATGCCATCCTCGTCGTCTGTTGTACTCTCGTCAAACTCATCGCCGCTACTAGCAAGCGGTTCGTTTGAATAGGGTACAATAAGAGACGATTGCTCTAGAATTTCATCCTCGCTAGCGCTTTCTTGTGAAGATGAATTCGAGCTCGAAGAGCGTTCGCTTTCCTTAAAAACTTCCATCGCAGTAGCCATATTTTGCTAGGATTGTTTATTATGTTTATCGTGCGTGATTGTCGTCGTGTCCATTTGCATACGTCACAAAACATCATACTCATCCCCAGGCTCCATAAAAAATGGTCACTTAAAACTCTAACTTTAGGTAGCTCTATCTCGGTCACTAATATACGAAATTTTATAAAACAATTTTTCTACTTTCCGTCTATCCCTAATCTATCATTTTAAAACAAAAAAAATGATGTGATTTTTTCACTTCATAGACACTTTAAGGTTTTAAAACATTTTGGACAAACCTAACTGAATTAAGCTGTATATAAAAAGGAGAAAAGGACAAAATTATAATAAAAAACAATCCTTTCTCTCCCTGCACAAAGTAAAACTGGTTTTACTATTCACGAGATCAACTTATCAAAAAATCTGGTTTACCTGCATGTATTGACATTTCGTCTAAAATAAGACCACTTTCTCTGCCAAATGCGGTCAGTTTAATCTTGTCCGCCTCTCCTATCATCCAATTTAGGACATCGTCATTAAGACCTGGGTTTTGGGCTTTTGGCTCACTGAATTCTTTATAAAGAAAGTAACATCCAAGAAGGAAAAACAACAACACCACTTTGTCTTAGCTCTTCATAGATTTTTGGGCTTTTTATCGACAATGACAGACAAAGGCGAATTATCCTAAATAATAAAAAAATATATACACATTTATTATTCGAAGGCCATGCTTATTACTCTATATAAATTCCATGGAATGATTTAATAAGGTATCAACAGTTCTGTACTCTCCAGTTTGTTTATATTTCAGGGAAAATCCCCAACTGGAAAGTGCTATGAATAATACGAATATCAAATAACAAGGTCTAATATAGTATAAGCTCGGTGTAGTTATTCTATAATACGTACAATACATCAGCCAAATCATAAAATTATCCAAAGAAGCTAACAATATAAAAATATATACATGTACACTTACTTTGGATGCCATCTGTTTTCTCTTCCGTCTTTCATTTCCATGGCCTTCTTTTGTGCTTCCCAAAACACTTTCAAGTCTGGGTTCAGTTCATTCTCGTCAATATTACTAAACATCGTATTAAAGTCGTTGCTATCTTCTTCTGCAAATGTGTGCATGTTATCTATAATATCCTGCTTGAATCGTTCACGACGTTCACAATTTATGCGCCTTCTCTTTTCTTGTTGTAGTTTTCTTTGAGCTCCTCTTCGCCCATGTACGTTTCCCTCTTTTGTGGTGCGAAAAGAGCTTTCTCTTTGCACGCATGACTTTCTTTCAAACTTTTATAGTATGAATTGTGCTTTATTGTAGAACAGCCGCAGCACATCTTTTCATGAACAGAGAAAATATATGCAGAATTAATTGCTCGGTGTCGCAGTGATGTCGACTCGCTACTAATAAATTTGACCACCGTTCTGTCAATCCTACAACATTTCCAGATTTATCAGTAGTTTTTTTGTCCACTTCAACGGAAAAGCCATTACATATTGGAACGCTGAACAAGTAGGAAAAAAGACCATCTAAATAATATTGACACGGATGACTGTACAATGATCCTCTAATTGGGTCTAACTTCGTGTGACCCAATGAAAAATTTGAACGAAAAATTGTTGAAAATCATCAGAGACTTCACGACTCTTTCGCCATTGCAAGAATCGCAGGATACATTTATCCACTCCACGTATTCATCAGTTTCCTTTGCCTTTGATAGTGTCCACTTGTTCGCGAACATTGCTTCGGGAGATACAGTGGCGTAACTAGAACGATAATTGGGGGGGGGGTGAATATTCATATATCCAGTTCTGCCCTACGGATTTCTTTTGTAATTGCAATAGCCTACAATAGAAATCGTCGGGCAGAACTGAATATATGAATATTCATCCCCCAATTATCGTTCTAGTTACGCCCCTGCGGGAGAATAATTTTTAACATCATCCCAGCTCAGAAATTTTTGTGTTGATTCAACAACACATATTCCTTCGTACACTGGTTCACGTTTCGTCATCCCATCTTTAGTAACAGTTATTTTGGCTTTTTTTATTGTGGGAAATACACGCTTTATAATCCGCCCGAGCTCGTGTTCTTTCAAAGGACGATTATTCTCTTTCGATGTTGTAGATAAAAGCACTTGATTAACATCGTCGGTTAATTTAAAAACTGAAATGTTATGTGTGCCATGACACATCATATACGTCTTTAACATCCTATCAGATATTAAATATCACCATAAATTTGTTACGCTTTGTGTGTATATTAGACCGTCACGCTAAAGTGGACAGTTTACGCATCGCTGAGCAATGATATAAAGAAAAACACTTACCAATTAATTATACGTCTTTCTTTTAACGCATTTGCTTTATTACGCACAGTTGTATCAACGATTTCTTCAAATTCCTGCAAAACCCTGTCACCACCGAGCATCATTGTTTGAAGTTTAAATTTCGCGCGTTTTTGGTTTCGGCATAAACCTGATGACTCCCGACAATATACGAGCTGTCCAGGCTATATGCGCGCGGAGGCTGCGGAGCGGAGCACATGATTTCATCCCTTTATTCTTTTTCCCCTCCCAGCGTGTGCCCTGACGTCACTTGTTGCGCTCGCGGTCCAACACATCAGTGCTTAAGGCTCCACGCTGCAGTACTTCATGTACGTTTATAACAAAGTTGCAATTCATGTAGACTGTTGTCAAATTTACCTCGGAATTTACTTTTTAAATTCAACTGAAGGTTGTTTTTCTCGTCGAATATATTCCTAAATTCAACTGCAAGTCGTTTCTTGTCATCTTTTGCAGCATTAGTTTTTAAAGCGATATTTTAATAACAAACGCTAAGGCGGGCACCCTGTGATAATTCTCGATGTCTTGCCACCTGCACGACATTGAAAATTATCCGTTGTTGACGTAATTTTTGCCGCCATAGTTTGTTGTCAATAATATGGCGCAAGCTTCCTCTCTAAAAAGGAAACAATTATTGAATTTGGTTTTCGCATGATATCGAGAATTATCAAGCCTCAATTTGCGTTATCCGCCTCAAATTGGCGTGCCTATATATAGTTATCTTTTTTTATAAAATATAACCCAACCGAAAAGCTCCCGAAAATCATTATTTTTATATTTCTACTTTATATTCACTTCTAAATTGGCATTTGGAAGTGTGAATGACATTCGCATGCAGTATCTCTCGACACGGCATTGTCTAAGCAAGACTAGGAACACAATCACATTTGTGAGGGATTGTATAATTAATATGGTAAAATGTACTTAATTAGGTAAATACAACACTTGACGTAATAAAATTGAATAGCAACAGACTATTGTTACGATATTAAATTACACTGTCACACGTTCTGGCTTTGATCTGTTTATTATCATAAATATTCGTCTAAAATACTCTATTCGTCAATACTTCAATCACATCTCTTCTTCGTAGCCTCAAAAACAACCTCTCCTCTTTGTCCGTACTTTTCCCAATATTATCTCGTCTTTTCGTCACTACTTAAAAATAGACTATTCACGTGTTCAGCGCATGCCATTGCTATTGTTATAATTATCTTGTAACATTACCCCTCTCTGCAAAAAACAAGCCCCTGGCTTGTTCAGAGGAAAAACTAAATTGAACCAATATAAAAATACTTATTTATTAAAGATTAATTGTTAACGTTTGCTGTTGGACGGTGTTCGGGATGTCGGGCATAGAAATCTGCCCAAAGACGTTGATCCAAAATGTGGTCTGGTGGTTCCCACGTATTGTGCCGTTTTCCATATCCGCGCCATTTGATACGATATTCAGGTTTTCCATGGCGGACGCGATGACCAACAATTTGCTTGGTTTACATTTTCTTGAGCGGATGTCGTTACTCTGGTCGCTGGTGGCGTCATTAGAATGACTAAGTGGTGGGCAGTTTGTAGAGACATGAGATACACAGGAGGGGAAACTGTCCGCTGGTATGTCATGATCATGAAGATATGGTTCACTATCCATATCTGGATCTTCTTGCGGGGCTTCGATCGGCCGATCTTTGGGATCGAAATATGGTTTTAATCGGTTTGCATGAACTGGAGCGTGAACTAGTTTGTTTTCCAAGGTTCACAGCTTAAAGTGAACACAGGATAATTTTTCCACGATCCAGTACGGTCCGTGGTAATTGTGGAGCAGTTTCTTTGACAACCCTTTACGGTTTTTTGGTGTAAAAACCCATACTCTTTGACCGATTGTGTACGGAGGTTGACGCGCTGACTGGTCATAGCTGGCTTTCATTTTAAGTTGAGCCCGCTGGGTGTTAGATTGGATAAGCTGTTTGACTTCCTCAAGGGTTGTTACAATACGGGCGCGATGCTTAGCTACGGACGGGCTAAGATTGGTAGGTGGAAGTAGGCTAACGTCCATTGGGAGACGAGGTTCACGACCATAGAGTAAGTAAAACGGTGACTCTCCAGTGGTAGCATTCGGAAATACTCGGTAGGCAAACAAGACTTGTGGAAGATGTTCATCCCAATCCTTTTGGTTGGTGCTAACATACATAGAAAGGGTTTGTGCCAGGGTACCATTGAATCTCTCTACTAACCCGTCAGTTTGGGGATGGTGAGCGGTTGTGTTTAATTTAGCTGTGTTCATCAGTTTGCACGTTTCCTTGACAAGGGCTGACAGGAAGTTACTACCTCGATCAGAAAGGATGGTCCGGGGTGCACTGTGTCGCGTCATGTTCTCGTTAATGAGAAGGGAAGCGATACGGTGAGCTTCACAAGAGGGTACGGCGAATGCCTCAGGCCAACGCGTGTAATAGTCCGAAAAGACGACAATGTAACGCGAGCCAGAATTCGTTACGGGAAACTGACCGAGGACATCCACAGCTACGCGATGGAATGCTCCTTCGACGGGAATGGGAAGAAGTGGGGCTTGACGGCGATAACGGGGCGACTTCTTCATAGAACAGACAATACAAGATTTGCACCGATGTTCGATATCTTTGAACATTCCAAACCAATAGTATTTTCGCCGTAACTTCTCATAGGTTTTTTGAATTCCTAGGTGTCCACTAGTAGTGTCGTCGTGAGCATTAGTAAGGATTTCTTGACGCAGAGAAGCCGGAACTACTAGTTAGCTGAAGAGATTACCAGCCTTTCGCTTGCCAGGGGACCAAAGATGACAGAGGATACGGTCGTCGTTAAGGTAGTAATCATCAACGTGGAGGAGCAAAGTTCTGGCTACGCGTTGATCATTTGGCAGTTCCTTAGATTCGAGATAGGTTATCAGGTTTTGAAGGTCTGGATCTCGGCGTTGCAGATGACGAATGGTGTCAACTTGGACTCCTGGAGTGTCGATGGCTGTGATTTGGATATTTGAAATGGTAAGCGAGAGATTGCATCGGCATTACCATTAGATGTGCCTCGGCGATGGATGATCACGAAGTCATACTGTTGAAGCTGGAGGGCCCATCGTGCCAGTTTGCCGGTGGGGTCTTTGATGCTCATCAACCACTGTAATGCATGATGGTCTGTATGGACATAGAATTTTGCCCATAAAGGTAAACTTGATAATTCTTAATAGCTTCAACAACCGCGAGTGCTTCCCGTTCCGTAGTGCTATAGTTACATTCAGCCTTATTGAGTTGCCGACCGCCGTACGCGATGACAACGTCTCGCCCTTCGATGTTCTGACCGAGAATATAGCCGAGTCCGGTTGCACTGGCATCAACATGTAGATGAAAGGGTTGGGAGAGATTTGGATACGCCAAAATCGGTGGTGTAACCAGGACGTTCTTCAGGCAATTAAAGGTTCTTTCACATGACTCATCCCACTTAAATGCGGTATTCTTTCTGGTCAACCGAGTGAGGGGAGCGGCAATTGATGAAAAGTCTTTCACGAACCGGCGGTTAACTTGCAAGGCCAATAAAAGCACGAATGTCCTTTACACTTCGAGGACGAGGGAAGTCACGTACCAATTGTGTTTTCTCGGGGTTAGGTTGGATCCCATGTTGGGAGATAAGGTGACCAAGGAAAGACACAGATTGTTGGCCAAAGAAACACTTACTCGGATTCAAAGTAAGGTTAGCCGCCCGTAGACGATCGAGAACTAATCTTAGGCGGGAAAGGTGTTCGTCGAATGTGCGGGAAAAGACGATAATATCATCCAGATATATTAGGCAGGTGTTCCCGTCCAATCCATGGAGTACTTGGTGCATTAAGCGTTGGAAGGTGGAAGGTGCATTGCACAGACCGAAAGGTAGCACACAGAACTCGTATAAACCCGATGCCGTGGCGAAGGCTGTGTAAGGCTGTCTAAGCAATTGCTTTACCTGACTCTTGTGCGTCCCCATGTCGACTACGCGAGCGAAGTTTGGTCTGGCCAAGCATCAGCCAAATGAAGGACATCGAGGGAGTTCAGCGGCGGGCTACATCTTATATTCTTGGCACACCCAGGTTCTCTGTTCCATATCAAGAACGTTTAACCCGGACAAATCTGCTTCCTCTCTCCTACTGGCATGAAATCAAGGACTTACTATTTCTACATGGATGTGTTTATGGAAAATATGACATTGATTTACCAAACTATCTGCCAACACTACCACCTAACAACCTCAGAAACTCATGCTCTTCAAATCTGCAAGTTCCAAAATCTCGGACTAAATGCTTTCAAACTAGTTACTTTGTTCGCGCTTCAAGACTCTGGAACACTTTACCTACACCTTTAAAAGAAATTCCTGTATATAACACTTTTAAAGCAATCCTTAAAACTACATACACCTCCACTCTTCGAAATATCTACGACATTGACATCAATTCAACCTGGCGATCGATATGTCTACGTTGCAACACATCAGAAACTTCTTCCCAACCGTCACTTGACTCATCTTGCTGTTAGATCATGATAGTATTAGATCATGTCCGTCCGTTTGTCTTTCTGTCCGTCCGTCTGTCCTTCTGTCTGTTTTCGTTTTTAAATAGAGGTGGGTGGCCTTAGCTAGGGTGTTATAGCCCTGTTGTCACCTGCCTATGTATGTGTCGTTGTTATTCATGTACATGAAGTTTTGAAATAATAATAATAAAATAATACTGTTGAGATGATTTGTCCATTTCGACTTGATGATAACCGCTACGAAGGTCGAGTGTACTGAAGTATTTGGCTTCAGAGAGAGCATCTAAAGCATCATCTACTCGTGGAATTGGATAGCTGTCCTTACGTGTAACCGAGTTGAGCCTACGATAGTCTACACAGAAACGGGATGAGCCATCTTTTTTCTTGACCAGGACAACTGGAGCACTCCACGGATTATTGGAAGGTTGGATCAAGTTTGCATGCAGCATTTGTTGAACATGGTTTTCAATCTCTCGTCGTTTGGTGTGGGGGGCCCTGTATGGAGGTTGGCGAATTGGGGAACTAGGCCCGACATCGATTCTATGTTGGACCAGGTTTGTTCGACCCAAGCTTTTGGTTGAATGAGACAGGACGTCGGAGTATTCGATAAGCAGTTCTGAGAGGGCTTGTTTCTCAGGGTTAGACAACACGGAGTTGGTCAGGTTGGGAAAATCAGAGGGCGTGGCTGAAGCGGGAGTTGGGCTTGGTGGGGGTGGTGTTCTAGGTGGGTCTTGCAGATCAGCGAAATCAGATTGGTGGATTGTGCGTGCCACGGGGTTGATAATAGGTAGTGAGGTGCTTCTCTGAGTTGTCGTGGGTAATCCTGTACATGACGTAGGGGTGGGCGGATCAGTAAGAGGTGTGGTCTCGAAATCTTTTTGTGTGAACTGTCCTAATGTGGCACCGCGGAAGATTGTAACAGGCTCATCAGTTGGATTTAGTAACCGGAAAGGGATATTTCCTTGTATGTCTGGGCATACCAGGGATGCTGCACCAGCTAGATGGTATCTGTTGAGGAGTCTCTCTCCTGGCTCAATTAAACCAATAACATTATTTGTTATCTGACCAACAGTTGCTGGAATGACAGCTTTGCAATGTGCATCAATTACTTGGGTTTGACCACATTTAACGGGCAAGGAGCCGGGTGGGCAATTTTCATCCGCAAAGATGAGCACATTGTCACCCAAAAATTCAACGGTATGGGCACCCATATTGATGATAGCACGGTTTTGTTGCAGAAAGTCGCGACCGAGAACGGTAGAATAGCTAAGACCGGACACTACATAGGCGCTGCAGCTGTATTTTGTATGGCCCAAAGTGAGATCAAAGGTCACAACGCCTTCAATTGGTATGTGAGCACCGTTTGCCGTTTTGACCGATCGGAGCACTTCACTATTTCTAGGGGTGTTGATGTACTTAAAACTTTATGGTAAAATTCTGTACTGATTACTGTCACAGCAGCACCAGTGTCCACAAGAACTTGTATAAGGGTTAGTGATACAGTACCATTAATCAAAACATTACTGAATTGGGTTGACTGATCCAGGACATTACTTGATGGGGAAATGGATGGAATTTCCGATTTATCACGTACATTTGGCACTGGGAATTTAGGGGAAACATTAATATCTCTAGGTAATGTAGCGGGTAGAAGAGGTGGTTGTGTTTGTATGAACTGACTTTGTTGGCTGGGTTGGACATGTGATGAATAATGTTCATTGAAATGTCCACTCGTTTGCCAAAACGTGTCTGGATAAGAGCTGTTGTGATATCGATTTGGTGGGGAATATCCAGTCACTTGCGGGCCCCCTGTGTCCCCATATATAAGGCCCTTGGGAGTTTAAATACCCAGCATTATTCTCAGGGTATGTTGGTGGTGCTAAGGGATACTGATAGTTATGATAAGGGGGCTGGGGAGGAGGGACATATAGCGACTTTGGGGGCGGATTGATAAACGGGGCGTACCTGCTTCCTTGCAATACCTTGCAACATGCCCAACTCTTTGGCAGGTATTGCAGATTGGCTGCCCGTCCGTTGTTCGAAGGTTTCGTCCTCTGCTGTCTCACCGGGAATGACGAGTTGTTTAAGCAAGTGTTAGGAAAGCAAGAGGATCTTGAACGAAAGAAAAAGCAACTGGCGAAACTGGAATTGACTATGAATATCCGAGGATGCCATACAAAAAAAAACGGAGGCTTTGGAAAATGGAAAGAAACTCTTAGCTTCTCGTAAGCTTAGCCAACTAAGACAAGAAATTGAGATGTTGAGTTTTCAATATCTCAAAGGGTGAAGAATATTGGCCGACTTGCCGGTTAGAAACAACAGAATATATTTTTGAAGTGTATTTTATTAATTACTTGTCATAATTACTCAAACATTGTGCATGACCTTTCGTTAACATACTCTTCCAAGCAGAGGTCAAGGTTGCGGAGCAAAAACATGAGTGAAAAGAAGAAACTTGAAGACTTGGTTCCGCAACTCAATTATATCAACCAGATGCTTGAAGAACCAGGCGATGAGATAACATCTGTCCAGGCTATGACTGGGCATTTTCCGTGGATAGATAAAGACGATAGTCGTGGTATTTTAGTATTGTTGAGTAACTTGTTCACTTCATAATTGTGATGCATATAGTGTATATGCATGGCGTAACATTGCGATTTTTTTCCTTGTACTGTAGATGTTTGCCGTTACGAGCAAAAAGGAAAGCGGTGGAATTATATCTCACTGGTAAAAGATTGGAGGAGGAAGTTTTATTGTTGGAGCAGGAAATGGTTCAGTTTCTCTGTTATTACAGAGATACTATTATCCCTGCACTTGTATCCCGTTTAGAAGCTTGCGATAGAGGTACGTATATATATATATATATATATATATATATATATATATATATATATATATATTATATATATATATATATATAATATATATATATATATATAAATAAATAAATAAAAATGCAATTTTGTTGTTAATATGAAGAGTGCTCGATGATAACAAAGTAACAGAGCAGAAATATTTATTTATTGCTTAATAATATTTACAAATCGCTACTCAGAGTTTCACGCTAATGCGATTTTCAAGCGATTGAGATACTACTCTCTAAGCTCTAACGGGTTTGTTTGGTTCGCGTTCTGGTTGCTGACGCGGTCTTCTTGCGTTTAAAATTCCACGCGCTGAATTTGTTTCTGTGACAGCATTTCGAGAAAAGCTCATTTCGTTTGTTCAGGAGATTTTCCGACTTTGACTTTATAATTTGAAGCTTTTCCTCTGTGCAGAGCTTGCAACGCTTTCCGCCCGGAGTATAGGCTTGTGCACGCTTAATTATTGACCATTTTATAGCAAATTCTTTGCAGGCATTCTTTAGTTTCCACACATATTTTGATAGTTCAGTTTCCGATGAATATTGGAGGTGCCTAAATGATTTAATGTGGTTTCCATATCTCTCTTTAAAGGTGTTTGATGTCATTCCTATGTATGTTTTTACTGTATTGCTATTCTGCGATGTTATTTCAGCTTTGTACACAATGCTTTTGACCAAACATTTTCCTTCGAGTGGGCATTCTTTTACACTTTTACAGTTGCATTGATCTAAAGCTTGCGGAGCGTTTGACAACAGTTTGTGGTTGTGGTTAGAGATGGTGGATTTGATGTTTTCCATACACGAATAACTGACCTTTACGTTGTTTCTATTGAATATCTTATGAAGAGGGTGTGGAGAGGGGAAGTGTTTATCAATAAGATTTAGGAAGATTCTGCCAACATTAGTTTTCACGGACTTGCTAAAAGGTGGATTGAACCAAATAATGTTTCGTCGCCTGGTGGTATTGGCTTGAGATGAGGTACCGCACTGTTATTTTCAGGGAGTTATTTTAACTCTCCCATTATCCTTTTTTAGTGGAGTTAAAAATTTAACTATAGTTTTGGAGTAAAAATAACTCTCTTTGAGGGGTTAATAATTTTTAGACCTTATTAACTATGCAGAATTAACTCCTTTTGGGGGAGTTAAGCAATCTAACCCTCTTTTATGAGTTATTTTGACTCACCTATTACCCTTTTTTGGGGGTGATAAAAATTCAACTCTCTTTTTGGAGTTAAATAAAATTCAAAATGGCGTGCACAAGAGGAGCGGGTTAATAGTTTATTATAAATTTTAGTCTTATAAACGTGAATTGATTTAACTCTGGAGTGAAAAAGGCGGAAAAGGCTTGTAAAAATTACGAATGTTTGTGCCACTAATATAATTTGACTTCTGAACCCTATATTTTAACTTATATCGCTTTCTTCATCCCGATGCATAAAGTTTCTTCCTACGGCATTTAACTTTTAAGTTGAAGTTTATAAGGCTGTTCTGTTTATCTGTATAGTATATCAAAGCCATTCCCCCCCATAAAATAGGGAAAAATGGCAGGGCTGACGATGATCTATTGATTATATATGTTATTTCTGGCTGTGAGGTCGTTATTTCCGTTTTCGAGACCATCGGCACAGTTTTTTGTATCCGGGCCGAAGCTGCCGGTAAAATATAATGTGCTTATTTTTTAACCTTTGCCGTAGGCCGAGGGAAGTTTTCGAGACCGAGAGCACAGATTTTTGCCTCCGGGCTGAAGCTGCGGTATATAACGTGTTTATTTTTTTACCTTTACATTATTGACTTCATGAAACACAAAAAAAGCAAAAAAATTAGCAAATAACTATATAAAAACTATAATTTCTGCAATCTACAAGGCTACAAGCCATTTCAGAATTTTAATACGTCAACAACTCCTTAAAAGGATATCCTAGTCGGGAAACAGCCAATGAAATGGCAGATATTGTTACCATAGCAACTAAATAACGGCAAATTCGGGCAAATCGACTAGAAAAACAACGTAAAATGCAGCGAAAAAAGGAGTAAAAAATCCAAACTAAGACGTTTTTCGGGTATGTTTTTTATTTCTAACATACTTTTAGCCTTTTCCGGAAAGGTTTTTACACATTTTAGCCTTACGTTGCTTTGGTTTGGCCGTTTTATTCACATTTCACACCGGGCCGGATGCATTTCAAGCGGGCCGGATGCAAAAATCAATATTAAATAGGTCATTTTATCACTTTAAAATTTACAGTAATCAAAGTCTTTCAGAAGTAATTCATAATTTAGGGTATAGGAAGAGTATTATTGAGGTTAAAAGCAACAACTGATGTTAGAATTATTTAAAAGTGGGCTATTAAAAGGTGATCCTTTCAGACAATTAATATAGCAATTCAGAGCTTTTGTATTGATCTGTCTTTTCAAATATACAACTCACAATATTATACAAATGCATGTGAATTGATAATAAGAAATTTTGTGAGATAAATTTACCAATATGACACTACGAGAACCTTTGGCTTTAATGTTTTTAGTTTAATAATCCAGTACACAAACACAATTTGCATCAGAACTCTGAAAGTAGAAATAATATAACTCCGATAGTGGAGTTACCACTGCTTAACTCCTTTTTAAGAGTTACATTTTAACCCCTAAATGATAGTTATTCTGACTGCAAAAACGGAGTTAATATTTAACTCCAAATCTGGAGTTACTTTTAACTCCAAAAAGTGAGTTGTTCTGTACCTTTTTCCGTAACTCCTATTTTAGGAATTAAAATAACTCCCTCAAAATAACAGTGCGGTTTTATTAGGATTGGTTGTAGGTTGGTATGTAAATGGTTCCTTGTAATTACTGCGGTTTAATGCTTCTCTATAAACGGGAGCGGTTGATTCAAACGCGGAATGGTTGACAGAAAGCGATGATATACGTTTATAGCCAAAAAAACGTTATACGTTTATACGTTTATACGTTTTTTTAGCCAATACCACCAGGCGACGAAACATTATTTGGTTCAATCCACCTTTTAGCAAGTCCGTGAAAACTAATGTTGGCAGAATCTTCCTAAATCTTATTGATAAACACTTCCCCTCTCCACACCCTCTTCATAAGATATTCAATAGAAACAACGTAAAGGTCAGTTATTCGTGTATGGAAAACATCAAATCCACCATCTCTAACCACAAACTGTTGTCAAACGCTCCGCAAGCTTTAGATCAATGCAACTGTAAAAGTGTAAAAGAATGCCCACTCGAAGGAAAATGTTTGGTCAAAAGCATTGTGTACAAAGCTGAAATAACATCGCAGAATAGCAATACAGTAAAAACATACATAGGAATGACATCAAACACCTTTAAAGAGAGATATGGAAACCACATTAAATCATTTAGGCACCTCCAATATTCATCGGAAACTGAACTATCAAAATATGTGTGGAAACTAAAGAATGCCTGCAAAGAATTTGCTATAAAATGGTCAATAATTAAGCGTGCACAAGCCTATACTCCGGGCGGAAAGCGTTGCAAGCTCTGCACAGAGGAAAAGCTTCAAATTATAAAGTCAAAGTCGGAAAATCTCCTGAACAAACGAAATGAGCTTTTCTCGAAATGCTGTCACAGAAACAAATTCAGCGCGTGGAATTTTAAACGCAAGAAGACCGCGTCAGCAACCAGAACGCGAACCAAACAAACCCGTTAGAGCTTAGAGAGTAGTATCTCAATCGCTTGAAAATCGCATTAGCGTGAAACTCTGAGTAGCGATTTGTAAATATTATTAAGCAATAAATAAATATTTCTGCTCTGTTACTTTGTTATCATCGAGCACTCTTCATATTAACAACAAAATTGCATTTTTATTTATTTATTTATTTATTTTACGCACCTGGTTTCCAGTCGTGCACTCTTCGTTGTGAATATTAAAAACTTAATAAACATGCAAAGAATTCCTATCAACTACTCACTCAAGAACATTGGCATTCCATCTAAAGACCAATACAGACGGCGTTTGATCGAAAAAGTTGAAAGTGTGACACAAAGAATGCGTTGGAAAGCAACTTTTTTCCTGAAAAAACAACCAGAATCAACATCAAATGACAAATTTGGCTTACCATCTAAGGCGTTTGCTCCACCAGTACCACAAATGAAAGCATTTGAGGAAGATTTATTAAAGCTCACATCAAACATTTCTTTTAGAAATGTTAACGACCCATTTTTAAATCAGATCAACGAAGATATGAAAAACATTCGGACATCGAACAACGTTCATGTTTTTGCGGATAAATCAACCAATGTTTACACGACCTCCGTCGATAATTACAACAAATTACTTCAAGACAATGTTACTAAAACTTATAAAATCGCTGACGAGAACGTAACAGATAATATTAACGAAGAACTACAATCTATATCAAATAAACTTGGTATTAGCAACAGAATAGATATAATGGCACAAAGAAATTCGTACATAACTCTAAAAGACCACAAGGAAAACTTCCAAACAAATCCAAAATTCCGGCTAATCAACCCTACAAAACGGAACTCGGCAAAGTAAGCAAAGTAGTTTTAGACAAGATCAATAACAATATCCGCAATAGCATCAAGGTAAACCAATGGAAGAATTCATACTCCGTGATTGAATGGTATAACTCAATCGAGAATAAATCAAATTGTATATTCCTCACATTTGACATCGTCGAGTTTTATCCTTCTATAAGCCAACAACTTCTCGAAAAAGTAATACGATGGGCTAGGACAATTACAGCCATAACGGAAGAACAAGAATCCATCATATACCACGCTCGCAAATCCCTTCTCTTCCACGGAAGCACTCCATGGGTAAAAAAGAACAATGATTCCATGTTTGATGTCACCATGGGTAGTTTTGATGGTGCAGAGATCTGTGACCTTGTTGGTCTTTATTTGCTCTACGACCTCGCCAAAAAATTCGGTAACAAGTTCGTTGGTTTATATCGTGATGATGGTTTAGCAATCATACGAAGTAAAAGTGCAAGAATAGCGGATAAGGTGAGAAAAGAAATGCATGAAATTTTCAAAGATCATGGTCTAAGGATAACAGCAGAAATCAACCATCAAACAGTAAACTTTCTAGATATTACCATGAACTTGTCAGATAGTACATATGCACCTTATACGAAACCTAACAATGTGCCTTTGTACATCAACCGAAATTCAAACCACCCGCCCGCAGTCATCAAGCAAGTGCCCAGATCCATCAATAAACGTATATCATCGCTTTCTGTCAACCATTCCGCGTTTGAATCAACCGCTCCCGTTTATAGAGAAGCATTAAACCGCAGTAATTACAAGGAACCATTTACATACCAACCTACAACCAATCCTAATAAAACCGGTACCTCATCTCAAGCCAATACCACCAGGCGACGAAACATTATTTGGTTCAATCCACCTTTTAGCAAGTCCGTGAAAACTAATGTTGGCAGAATCTTCCTAAATCTTATTGATAAACACTTCCCCTCTCCACACCCTCTTCATAAGATATTCAATAGAAACAACGTAAAGGTCAGTTATTCGTGTATGGAAAACATCAAATCCACCATCTCTAACCACAACCACAAACTGTTGTCAAACGCTCCGCAAGCTTTAGATCAATGCAACTGTAAAAGTGTAAAAGAATGCCCACTCGAAGGAAAATGTTTGGTCAAAAGCATTGTGTATACAAAGCTGAAATAACATCGCAGAATAGCAATACAGTAAAAACATACATAGGAATGACATCAAACACCTTTAAAGAGAGATATGGAAACCACATTAAATCATTTAGGCACCTCCAATATTCATCGGAAACTGAACTATCAAAATATGTGTGGAAACTAAAGAATGCCTGCAAAGAATTTGCTATAAAATGGTCAATAATTAAGCGTGCACAAGCCTATACTCCGGGCGGAAAGCGTTGCAAGCTCTGCACAGAGGAAAAGCTTCAAATTATAAAGTCAAAGTCGGAAAATCTCCTGAACAAACGAAATGAGCTTTTCTCGAAATGCTGTCACAGAAACAAATTCAGCGCGTGGAATTTTAAACGCAAGAAGACCGCGTCAGCAACCAGAACGCGAACCAAACAAACCCGTTAGAGCTTAGAGAGTAGTATCTCAATCGCTTGAAAATCGCATTAGCGTGAAACTCTGAGTAGCGATTTGTAAATATTATTAAGCAATAAATAATATATATATATATATATATATATATATATATATAAATATATATATATATATATTTAATATTAATATATATATATATATATATATAATATATATATATATATATATATATATATATATATATATGTAAACTTAAGCGAGATAGATTAAACAGGGTGAGCAATTTTCCTAACATTTTGTGTACACTTTTTGTGCAGATGATATACCAGATGACGATATGATATTGCTTTCGTACAGTACAATATGTATTATACATTTATAGGGGAAATATAAATCAAGCACAGGAAGCCGATCGCGACTTGCATTGAACGGAGAGAGAGCCTTAATTAAAACAGGGATATTTTGGGCGAAATCAAGGCTAAAGGAAGGCATAACTCTGTTTAAACATATCCCAGAAGGGACATTGGATGAGCTGGACTTTTTACAGAATGATGATGATGACGACGGTGATTATGATGATGTTGATGACGACAATGATGATTTTGGGGAAGATGATTATGATGATGGCCACGAATCCTAAATCCAGCAACAATGAGTGGGTGGCACCCCATGATACCCCTGCCTTCGGAGCAGCTAATACGGGATATTACCTCCCGGGGGACTGGAAGCCTTGGAAGCCTGATAAATATGAAGTCATAAATTAAAATTTAAAGCTATTATTCTTTTGTTTTCCACTTATTACAATCTTACACAAATTCATTAAGCAGATTTAGCAAACACGACGCGACGCCGATATCCATAGACGGGCACATAACGCCATATTTGCGTAGCATTGTGTTTGCCTAATATTTTTGCTTATTGTGTACGTTGCACACTTTTGACAATTTTCAGTAAATGCATGGAGGTGATTTTACGGTCCGTTCATATGGGGTGGGATAGCTCGGTTAGGTAGGACAGCGATCTAGCGATCAGAAATGTGTTCATATGAGCTGGGATATTTGCCGGGTAGAGATTGCCTTACTTGGAATATTGTAAATGATGCTATTAAAGCATGCTTTTTGCATTCTGGCTTTTAAAATACGCTGACATTTTAGTGTGTTACGCCGGTATCTCACCTTGAACACAAGGTTGAGAATATATGAAAACACTATATACGGGGTGGGATCTCGGCACAACGTCAATATCCCAGCTAACCGGGCTAGCCCACCCCATATGAACAGGCCCTTATAGCACTTTATCATACTGACGGCATGTTTTTGTATACATACATGCATACATACATAAACTTTATCTAGGCACGGAGAACCATCAATACATAATTTGTGATAAAATATAAGCATAGAGCGAAATAAATATAAGAAAATTATGATAGATAGATATATAGATAAATTATAAAAAGAAGAAGTACTGTTCTACCTGGTTGCCGTGTGGGAGTCGGTAAATCTGGATGAGTATAAAGATTCCAGATTTGCTTTAAACGAGAAGAGTGACGAAGAATCTCTTAAAGGTTTAGGCAAGCTGTTCCAAACCATACGTAAGATATAAGCACATCCAAATTGCAGATTATAAACAGTTTTCAGTAAAAGGGAGTAAATTTAGCACCCCTATCGTAATAAGTTCATATTATTTGTGTGCTGAAGTGAATAAATTGGGGAGTCACAAAATTGACACCCTCGCTAAGTAGAGGGTTGAAACAATTTTATCAGAAATATATAGGTTAGTTATAAAATTTTGTTTTGATTTATTTAAAGTTTACCGACATACCCTTTACTATAGTGATGAGCACTTTCCAATTATTACAATTTTTAAGCAAAACCCTAACCCTAACCCTAACCCTAACCCTAACCCTAACCCTAATTAGTTAGATGTGTGGTAATGAGATGACCTATATCTCATTTTAAACGAAAATAAACTAAAAAAAAGCTGATCAAACATTTAACAAAGCTATTTTACAAAAGCCGGTTGTATGAAAGCCGAATAGCGGTATTCACCGGATAGTGATATTTCAACCCTTCTAAAAATGTTAAAAAAGCGATAGAATTCAGCTTTGGAAACAACAATTATTAAAGAGGATCATCCATTTAGAAATACTAAGATTTAATCAAAGTTATTGCAAACAACGGGCGATTTTAACGCGATTGAAAAAATCACTATCCGGTGGATAGACGCTATCCGGCTTTCATACAACCGACTCATGCAGGTGTTATTGTGAACTGAACAAAGCATGCATGTAGAAGCATAGGCTCGTAGGCAGCGTTCTTGATACTTAACCTTGCGGGGTATTCTATAGTTGTGCCCTTGATTTCCAATGCTTCAATGATTTTTCGTTTATCATGTTTGTTGACATTACTATGTAGGATTTTCCACGAGATAGGAGTTCCCTCTTGTGAATTGACATTATGTGTAAGTAAAGGAATTATTGGCATACCAATAAAGAATTTATTGCGACCTAATATATACTTGAGACCTAAAAGTAGATTAAATGCTTTAGTTTGACGCGCGGGTAATTTCCCTGGAATTCTGATGACATATAGGTAACGCGTGGGACAGCGGAGATGCGGGTCAGTATAGATAAAGAGCAGAATGTGCTGCCACTTCATTCTGCTCCTCGCTTCGACAAGGTCATTACAGATTGAATTTAAAACCCGCCCTCCTCCCCATTTTCTCATGCGAGCTTAATGTAAAGGTATATTAGTATATTCGGTAGAGCGTTTAAATTAGCCCCACCTTTTCTGTTCGAATGGCTTAGTAATTGAATTTATTGTTTGTTGATTAATAATTAATTTGTTTTAAGTAAAAATTAATAAATCGGCATGTGCGTTAGACAATTACGCGCATTGCCAAAATTATTCCAACCCTGTGTCTGAGTTGTTTTTGTACGAGATCTAGAACACAGAAAACAGAGCTCGTCATGACAAGGTATCTTTTAGATATGAAGCTAATGAAGGGAAGCGATAATTGAACATTTTCTTTCTGAGCTTTCATTCTCAAATGTTCTTTTATCCTTGACCCAATCGTGAATTGTTTTAGCTGTTTCACCAATATACGCTATACCGCAATACGAACAAACTGTTTTATAAACAATATGCTTCTGTTGACAGCGATTACTCTTGTTAGCTAATTTACATGTTTCATACTGATCTGAACATGGCATTTTATCTTTTGGGGGAGCAAATACTCTACTCATAGGCCGCCCACTCATAAAATGTATTTTAATGTTCTTAATCCCAGTGCGCTTGACTACAGATAATGTTTGTCGTTTTAGAGCCATCAGCTCCTCCTAAGATGCACAGACAAGAAAACTATCCTTAGACAAAGTCAAGACAATGTTTCGAAGAAGGCGAAAATATCTGATCCAAACAAGGTATGACAGCGTTGGAAGACGTTGACCTTACCAATTCCACGATTGGAAATCTCGAATAGTCGTCGATAAACACTAGTAGGTACTCATTGGAGCCAGTAGGTGCCAGGCCAAAGTCTATATTGAGTTCGGTCCATGGTGCTTTCGGTAGCTCAGACATTTGCAAGGGTTCTTTCCCGTTCCTTGAGGTCGTTACTTGACGAGCAATACAGGATTTCACCTTCTCTCAACCAATCGACTGATCTGTGGGAACAAAACTTTCTCGTGTATCAGAGCTTTCGTTTTAACCATCCCCATATGACCTTAGTGAGCGATATCTATCACATTCTTTCGTAACGTTTCAGGAATTACGATTCTATGTTCTCTCAAGACTAGATCGGGTAGGGTACACAGTTCGTCTTTAACTTTCTGAGATGTTGACTCCTGCATCTTTAAAATTTTCGTGCCATTTCCCAGTCTGAATAGCTTTTATTACTGCTTGTAATTAAAGTGGAGTCATTTCTCGTTCCAACGGTTGATCATCCGTAAATACAGTAAATTTCCCTCCGTATAGATATAAATAAAAAGGCATACTTCGAAATCCGGACCGGACTCAGACTCGGACTGAAAGAAAACCCGGACTCGAATGAAAATCCGGACTCGTAACCGGACTTGAGTTCGAAAACCTAAAGGACTCAAAATTGAAAAAACACTGATTCTAAACTGGACTCAAAATTATCCAATTATTCGATTCAGAATTATCCGCTACACTGACGATAACTAGATCTAAAGGTTCGGGCGGGATCTCTTTCTCTGGTTTTAGGACTTGTCTGCAACCATAGCACATAGACACTTTTTGTTTTCTATTATCTATCAGAATTAGAGCGCAATTCAGAAATTAAGCAATAGACACTTTCACTGCAATACATAATCACCACAGGCATGAAAATATTCTTTCATGCGCGTAGAATCAATACTAGTTGTCTTTGACGTTGATACAGCTAGTTTCTCACAATTACACAAACCATTAAAACCATTATAATACCAGCAGAAAAGATCTTGTAAACCCGAGATCTGAGGTTTAAAACCAGACACAAGTACGTTTACGGTCGTATTTCGACTTTGTCTCAAATTCATGATCAAACCATTCCGGTTTGCCCATAGGTATATTGACACAAAATAACAGCAGGAAATTATTCTTCTCTCCCGCCAAACACAGACATTTTCTACTGACAATAATTTAAGGTGTGGCATGTGTTGTACCATATGTTTCAAGCACCCTATTACAAATGAAACAACTTTAGCCGTTTCTGATTGGTTAATATTACTTAGTTGTGAAACAGAAATTATTTATTGCCTTTAAACAATGTTCTTTTCGGCAGTTTGAATCAGACTGTGCGCCGCTACTGTTATCTGCACATGCGAGTGCGGAGCGCGATCACTATTTAGTGAAACTTGTTAGTCGAGTTGGTTTTTGGTCAGGCACACGTAGATCCGCATCAATTCTCCATGGAAATCTATCTAATATTTTCTTATCCAACTTTCCAGGAGAATGTTGTTGGGCGCATAAAATACACAGCTGTCAAAGTGTACATTCTTTGAAACAAAAATCCTGTGGACACAATATTCTTACCCTGCTTTCATCTAAAAGCTTGTCAAGGTACAATGTATGACACGTGCTGTACTGCTTTATATTTTATCATTTCAGCCTCAGTTTTGGCCGACAACCCGGCCGCCATGAAAAATTAACAAAAAGTTCCATATTTGGTACCATATTTGCTATTACACAACGTTGCCTTACATATTTAATTGAATCAAGTGCATTGCGTGGTTTTAGTGTGCGGAGCGTTTAAGCTTCGTGTCATGTTAGCGCAGTTTAAATGGTGTAACATATTGAGTTATTTGGCCCACATATATCTTTTAAAACCTCTAGTTATTCGATGCTTATTTACTTTCTAAAAAGTGAAAAAATCTGGCGGCGTTGCGGCATCATATCAAGTAAAATTTTGCGCTTGTCACAGCTTGGTTAATGAATAAATTAAATTTGACTAGAGTAGGGCCTTTACTATATACGAGATATGTTTCAATTGCTGTCCCGCGCTGTCTACTTGGACATACAAATATGCCGTTTGATATAACTGTGATATGAGCCAACGTAAAGTCGAGGGTGAATTAATTCAAAAGTTCAGTCTTCTAAATCGTCGAAGGCCAAGATGGGTTGAAAACGTTGTCAAATACCTCAATTCGGGCGCTAGCTGAAGTTGATTGTTCCCTTGATTCAAATCAAGTTTGCTAAAGACTCTAGCTCCATTCAAATCGTTGATAACTTCATTGATCGTCGGGGTAATGTGTTTTTCTCTCTTTATAGACTTGTTAACTTGACGCATGTCTACACAAACTCGAACCTTTCCTTCTTTCTTCGGGACCACGACAACTGGTGATACCCATAGGGTAGGACCTTCTGTCTTCTCTATAACTACCAATTTCTCGTCATTCAATGACTGCTCTTCGAGTTTTTTCCGAACATGGAACGGAACTCTCCGAGGTGGTTGCGCTACAGGTTGTACATCTTTATCCACATGCAAACCAACCTAGAATCCTTTCAACTTTCCGAGTCCTTCAGATCAGTGTATTTTTTCACCAATGACTCTACTTTATCCTCTAGCTGCTCGACAGACTGGACTACTTGAACCAAACCAAGTCTTTGTGAGCCCTTCCAGCTTACTAAGCAGCCAGTTGTGCCTTTGACCACAAAGAACGTTTCCACACTAAACTTTTTCACCGTCTTTATTTCGCAATGACACTCACCTACGAGTGGTAACGGTTTGTTCAGTTTAGGCTTAATTCTCAGCTTAGCAAATGTAGCCTCATCTAAAATATTAACGCTCGCGCCTGTATCCGCCATAACATTAATCTGATTTCCATTAATTTTGACTTTAAATTTGGGTAGTCTCTGATATGACATATAGCGCTGACTACCAACGTTGAAAATACATACTCGTCCTCTGAGCTGGATTCGAAATTGTTCCCATTTAATTTGTAGTTCTGCCCTATGGATTTCTTTTGTAAGTGCAATAGCTTACAATAGAAATCCGTCGGGCAGAACTGAATATATACTATTATCTTATATCCACCCCGCCCAATTATCGCTCCGGTTACGTGATCAGGGGGATCACGCTCTTATACAAAATGCAAGCAACGAAAAGCTTTAACCATAATAGGATTATGCATTTTTCAAGCTCCCGATTATCGATCAATCGAATATTTTTTTAAGATTAATTTTGCCTTTATACAGGAGTTGTTGCAATATCGGATTGTTTAGTTTTTGGATTGTCGGATTATATGATTTTGGATTATATACAAAACCGCACATTGTTACCGTAAAGCTTAAAATTGTTACAAATTAGCGACTATTTACTCGACGACTGCGTCCCATGGGATTTCTAAAATGTCCGCCTTGCTTCGATAGTTCGCTTCGCAAATTTTGACTGTTGTTCGCTTCGTTTCGACCCTTCACGTTTCTCTTTGCAACAGTAAACTATTTCATAGTGCTCCTCTCCCTGCTCGGTTGGAATAAGGATTGGAGTAAATGTTTGTCAGCCACCTTGGGCGCTGGAACAGCATGCCCAAGGAGGGAGGGGAAGTCGTAGGTGGAGTTCGACCCACACAAATGCAATGGTAGGTAGACCGGGTGGGCCGTCCCACACCACACGACGACCGTTTTAAAACTAAGCAAGGAAGGGGCCGTATGGTTGTACTCAGTATTTATAGCTGCCCGATTAGTCCAATAGATTCATTCATTACCATTTATTTACATGAATGTAGGGTATTCCACTTATTCAATCCTCGCATCTCATTAAGAGCACTATGAATAGTCATCTTTATGCCGGTTTTCCACTAGCGATATTTTTCGCGCGAAGTGACTTTATTCCTTTGTATTTGAGCAATTTGTTCCAGATGGTTGCATTTGAGAGCTCTGGAACAAAAGTAAAATGTCGATTCGCGCGAAAAATATCGCTAGTGGAAAACCGGCTTTAGGGAGCCTCGCCATTCTTAGGGAGCCCCGCCGTCACACCGCCTGTATTACATGCAACTTGCCAAGGTGCTTAACCCTTCCGGAGCGTCAGCCAGATTGGCTGCTCATGCGGGTGTGGACCCCTCGCGTGAGTGGCAGGATATTAATCAATTGAAGCATTTCGTGTGCGCCTTCCCTCCTGAGAATACAGCCAAGCGACCCCGTTTAGTTTCATGCGACGATAAGCAAGACAATGCATCTCTGTAATATACTTAAATCTTTAAAGTACTACTCGGTCTAACATAGCTGCAGGCGTTGCTCATGTATTTAGTGTTGGAGAAAAGCTTTGGGGTGGATAAGGTTTGGAGATTATTTAAGGTTTAGATGGGAATAAGGTTTGGAGAATAGGGAGGGAGGAAGACGGATTAGGGTGGAGATAAAGTATATATCATAATTGGTAGAACAGGCATGTGGCCTGAGGAGGCTGACATTTACTCCAATTGCAATCCTTATTCCAACCGAGCAGGGAGAGGGGCACTATGAAATAGATTACTTTCCGCATATACCAGCAACGCTGACAAAAACGGAAGTCGTGATCGTTCGTATGGCCAAACGAGGGACAACGGACCGATGGGCAGAATAATGTTGCTGCTAAGAACTTCCTGCTGCTCCAACGAAGGCGTTGGGCTATTAGCGAGTTTTTTCCAAGCTAGGATGTGAGAGTGAAGTTCCCCCGCTTTAAAGTGGGCTGGGTCACGGAAAGCCAACTGCATGACATACCCCAGAAGCATCCCCTGACGAACTGATTGTACCCTCGCACGTAGATCCTCATTGGCTGACATCCCCCCGCCAACGGAGAGAAGCTCCCTGACCACGGACATTCACCCATCTCATGTGTATGGGCTCAGAGATGAGACAAACGGGAGAATCAAAAAAGGAACATTTTCAATTTCCCATGACCAAGTAGCCTCGGCCTAGTTTGTATATAGAAGAGGCGGATGAAATAAACGACGGTCAAGAATATCAACATGGTAAGACCCCCAAGTCGGTGGAAGGAGGACAGCCCCGACCCAGTTAACTGGGAGGGTTGATTTAGATACCCTTTTTCAAAGCTCTCCAACTTCCAGAAAAAAACTAACAACCACACGACCACTGATCAAATCAAACACTACACGAATGTTACTATTGTGCTTTATTACTATTATAAATCTAGATACGAGGAAGACGAACAAAATCAATTAAATATAATGCAATAATAGCTTATTGTTCTGTACCACACTGTTATGTTCTAGCTGAATGGTATATTATCGAGGAGGTTGTTGCGTGTTCGAGGAAGTGGCTGAAGAGGAGGAAGGGGCATTAGACAAGTTACATCGAGCTGCACGATGGCCCGGTTTAATACATTTAAAGCATCGCAAAGGTGACAGAGTTTCACGGCCGCAATAAGGGCGAGATGGTTGGAACGAATACGAAGATCTTGCGAAGGATGCTGTTTTCAGGACGGACTTTTCCACCTTTGATACAGCATCAAAGACCTACTGGTGGTCTTTATCGCCCACCAAAGAACGAAAATGTTCCTGCGGGAGACGAACGAAGCCCACTTCGTTTCGTTTGGTAGGCCAAGCGATAATATTCATTTTTCTCATGTTGAGTATCTCGTGCCGTATTCGATAAGCTTTCCAAGAGCGCAAGAATATCATTAGTTGAACTCTATAACCTGTCTCATTGCATAATCAAGCGCCCTTTTCATAACGGCAGCAACAGTAGGTTTGAAGATCTCGTCGACGGAACGTTGCAACTTTTCACATACCTTTTGGAGGGTCTGTCATAAATAAATAATCAGATAAACTAATCGCCATCAAATGTAGATAAACTCTTACAAATATGATACCATTGTATGTCAATAAGTAAACAAAGGCTTAAATTCTTGTTCAACGAACTCACACTTGACACAGTGTATAGAATTCACCTGAACTGGGCACAATTATAGAAAACAAACAAACAAACAAACAAACCCTCGAGCTTTCGATCAGGTTTTAGCAAACTCTTGCATGAATTAAACAAGAGACCAATGCTCAAATACGCGATCAGGTGTTTAGCGAACGCCTGCCCAAGATTATACAAGAGACAAACCCTCGAATACTCGATCAGGTTTCAGCAAACTCTTGCGTAAAGTTACAAGAGACAAACCCTCGAATACTCGATCAGGTTTCAGCAAACTCTTGCGTAAAGTTACAAGAAACAAACCCTCGAATACTCGATCAGGTTTCAGCAAACTCTTGCGTAAAGTTACAAATGCCATGCAATACTCTATTAGCCTAAAAATCGTTTTTTGTTTATGTTCTGATGAGGTAACAGGACGACATTAAAAAAAAATCTTGACCAATTATTACTGCACATAATAATGATCAACTGAAAAACAAATTTTGATATTGTGCGGTGTTAACAATATTGAGCGCCAAATTACCGAATCTGAAAAACTTTTCCGGAGTAAGTGACTAGGATAAAGAACTTTCTGATGTGATTGAAAGAGCTAGCGCAAGAGTACCTGATGACGTTAATGAGTAACTAAGAATTGACTGAGCATCGAGTAAAGACGTATATACATATAGACCAGCCAATTGCCAACAAATTTATCGCAAATTCGATTCGAAGAAAAATGCTGTTCTTTTCGACCTCGAAACTGCCTTTGTATAAATTCCAAGGTGTTGTTACGAATTAATCGTACATTTTGTGGGGCTTTCGAAAATGCAGTTCATAACAACAAAAAACTTACAACGATTTGACAAGTTCAATTACTTGTTTTCTGCATTGAAGGGACCGGTCGCGTCGATTAATCATACGCATAATCCGTTGAAGAAGGACCGAACTTATGAAAGAATATTCTGAATGTCATCAAGCAACAGCAACATTGGGAGTTATTGGCTGAACTGCAAAAGATCAAGATCTGATAAATCGGCACATAAAATACAAACAACGAAAGTGTGAGTTCTATTTGATGGATCTGCCAAGTATCTATACCATCATGCAGCATGAATTAAAAATATGAGGAACAGTAACCAATAGTTACTGCCCCGCTTCAAGATTCGTTCTATGTTCACCGCTACCTTGGTGGATGATCAACAATTAAAATTTACGAGATGTCAAATGCAATAATCACATGACGGTGGATTCGAGCTTCGTACAGTAAGAAACAACATACAAAAGCGTGTGAAGAGGTGTTACTACAGATCGTGGAGCCCCTCGTGAACGAATGTGGTATTGAACAGGTTGAAAATAGCGAACAACATGTTTGTTGTTTGGCATCTACCATCATTTGATTCCTTCAACTGGTGATTGCTTTCCAAACACTACAGAACAAAACGGGAATATGATGATATACTGAAGACGATGTTTTCTAGTATGATTTAGGTAAATTAACGGACTTCCTGAAAATGTTTCCTGTAACAAAGCACTCCGTATTACGGTTATCAGTGAAGATATTTGATCCATTAGGTCTGCTGGCTCCGTTTACTATCCGATAAAAAACTTTTTCAGGATTTATGTATGGACGGGTCAAATTGGGATGATCTCTTGATTGGAAAATCACTGGACGCTTGCAAGCAAAAAACTTATGTATCGATACTTACAAACTGTGTAAGATGGAAAAATCGAACTCGCCTTGGCAGCCTTAAAAACCAGAGTCACGCCCATGAAACGCTAACAACTCCTTGAATTCCTTGGGGCCACCGTTATGGATCGTTTGATAAGCACAGTCCAGAAGGCTATCTCGTGTCTGCAGATGTTTCCCGAAGCGTATTTACATATGCACTGATTCGTACACGTCCAGAATCGCGTAAATGAAATACAAAAGCTCGCCGTCAGAGAGGTAGATATTTTGTCCCGCACAAAGAAAACGGAGAGGCGAATCACTATTGTGGATTGAAAACATGGTTTTGAGTGTCAGGACATACAGATCTTAGAGGATACAGATGTCAGGGAAGATGCTCTAATGATGAAATCAAATCTGTGGTATTCGATTATGAAAGCATTGACAAGAAGCAACTTTGTTGAAGACTTGATCGACGTTAATGCAACAGCAGCAAGACAAAGTTATTAGGAGTGACACCGTGTGTGCAGTTCATTTACAACATAAGGTGTCCTTCTACAGTACAGAACCTTATCGCGGACCAGTTTAAACATAGATGCTTTGGGACAAAATCGATCATTTACGCGGGGCAAGAGGGATACTTTAACAAAGAACATCTCACCATTAATCAAGTAGTTAAGGTTGTTTTGAAACCCAGCCAACGATATTCAATGTCGTGGTCAAAATTAATAAATTGTCTCTGTCGTTTTCAGTGAAGCAGCCCAAACTGCTTCCGCCGAGACACCTCTTTACGGATTTGTAATTTTGGATCATCATCGGGTTGTTTATCATAATGAAATTACGGAGAAATTGAAAAAAAAACTGAGAGAGTATTACATACATGTAGTTTAGAGGGCGAGAAGTCAGTGCCAGATATTAATTAGAATGGATGTGTTTCAATACTTCCCAAACTACCTCCTATACCCACCACTTTGACGAGTTAGCTACTCCGCCATTCACAAATACAGGAGTCGATTTCGCCGGATCAATTTTTGCTACGAATTGAGGGCAACCCGAATCAGAGAAAGCCAAGGCTTACGTCTGTCTTTGGACTTGTTCTTTGACACGATCATCACACCTAGAGCTAGTGCCTAATCTATCTATACAAGTCTTTTTGCAAGCTTTTCAGGATTTTCTGCATGGTGTGGGCTGCTAACATGCAAAACTGTTGCCGTTGTCAAATTCACTTCTCAAGACGTGAAAGGATCGCCAGATCGGAGGAGATCCAACAGTATTTGATGAAGAAGAGAATTACATGGACTTTCATTATCGAGAAAGCGCCCTGGCAAGGAGATTTTTGGAAAACATGATTGGTAGTACAAAACTTTTTATTAAGAAACCAGTATAAGGACGAGCACAGCTATTGTTTAAAGAAATGCGGACAGTTAATCGAGATCTCTCACTGAAAGTCTGCTACCATCTGGAACAAATTGCTCAAATACATACATAAGAATAAGCCACTTCACCTTTAACCTATTTGTACGACGACGAACATGTTAACACCCTCACCACTAATCCATGGTCGCACCAACTGGTACCATTACCAACACATCGAACGACAGTAAATCAATTTATGAATCAATGGCGAAAAAAGTATAGATCTGCAGATTAAGAGAACCGTTGAAAGTATCGAATGGATCTTTTGAAATGTTGTGATTCTAGAAGATGACAAATCGCGCAGTGTGCCCCTAAAAGTTTGAGTTGTTGACTACATGTCATCACCTGATTAGAGCAGCTAAAGTCTGTACAGTCAACAAAGATGAGGGACAACACCTAATACCGTTACATTTAATTACCAATTGCACCCAAAGCGCATGCTGAAGTTCAAAAATACGGGACAGAAAGTAGAGTGAAAATATAAGCCGCTATGATTAAGGAACTGTTGTGAAGGGACAATCAAGCCTCAACATTTAACATTCCTTTCCAACACTTTCTTCACAATTTGCAATCCAATTCTACTCCTGAGGTATCTAAAGTTGTCAAATACGAACATTTCGTACGATCTGCTGTTATTTTTAACATTTCGGACACTCCTTACAAATTAACATCCCTCAAAATTATAATTGCATTGCAAGTTGTAAGTTGCAAGAAAATTGAATAGTGTAACAGCAGTGACAGTGTAGATTTTGTTAAATAAAATATAAAACTTACCACATGCATCATTAATAAACTCTCCGTCAACGTTTGTTTAATAGTGGTCAGTCTTTTATGCATTGATGTAGGTCAAAAGGATTTCTCACATGTTCCATTCTAAAAAAAATATCGTAGCAAAAAAGACGTTAGAGGTTTTAGAAAGTCGCAAATCCCAGTCTGATAAACATCTACGTCTTTCTGCATACTACCAGTACAAACATTTAAATTAATTAAACTAAATTGAACATGAAAAACATTCCCCTTGATAAACATTCCATTCTTTTCTTGATGGAAAGATTAACCTGAGCCACCAATATACTATGCTGACACAAATCATTGAAAATTTAAGTCCCTGCAATGTGAGAGTTCTTGCACATGCAAGTCCTTTATACACTTTTTACACCTTGTGGCAAGAAACATGTGTAATTTCATGGTGAGGCCTTCAATAAAATTTGATGAAAGATTAAACCTGAGCTACTACAAATACAATTATTAACATCAACTATTGATGGAAAACATTCCAGTTAAAGTCGACTCACTATATTAATGTAAAAAGAGCTTTAATCAACAAATCACATTTCACCTCTACTACTACATACAGTAAACAAATCTTACCTAAATGAACACATCCTTTTCCACTAATTCAAAATTAGAGCAAATTCAGCATGTACATGAATATTGTCAACAAATTCCACCCAGGTATAAAGATGCTACTCTGCTAAAAAAATGAAAATAATTATTAAATAAAACTATTAATGAGAAAAAAACACACTCTAAGAAGCCACCTATGCTGTTGTTTGAACATTGTGTCGAAAACTTGTAGGAATGACTTTATGGGAGCCTGAGTTAAGTCCCAACAATGTGAAAGTTCTTGCGCAAGTCCTCACAATGCTCCGTGCATTTTTTACACTGCGTTTTTAGTGAACTTACGTAATTGCATTGTGGGGACTAATAAATTTGAATCCCACTTTGATAAACATTCCTTCCCACTGATACAAAATTAGAGCCAAATTGACTCGCATTTGAAGCAGGATACAGTAGGATGTTCATCATCCATTCTCAGTTGACCTTTTCAACAGTCGCTTAAAGGAATGTTTTTCAAATTTCAGGGTGAGATTTGTTGACCCCATAATGTAAATATTAAGTTGGCTCTGATTTGTAGTACAAACTTTTTTTGAAACCTTCTTTGAAACCTTGTAATTAACAATATTCTTGGATCAGTATTTTTTACATTAATAGTGGTAGTGATATGTTCATCATGTAACAATATTTTGTATATATTTTGCACAGAGCTTAAAACAATTCTCTTTTCCTAGATTGACTGTTTCCGGTACAGAATGCTCATAGGTAAGTTGCTTACTAGTCACCTTCCAGACTAACAATAAATAATATTTATATTTTTTATTCTAAAGTTTGGGGATTTTTCAAAGGCAAGCCCGATTTTGGAGATCAAAACTCCCAAACAAAAAAAAACTAGTCAGAGAGGCATACAAAATTATTCAATACATTATACATGCATATAAATGGTATATATATACACATCATAAACATACACGCATAGGATATAGGGTCTACTCGATATTCTGTAATATGATGACCATGTGCCATTATTTATCTAACTTCTAAACTATATTATTTATCTTCAATTTCGTCGTGGTCACACGGTCAGACTGGTGTTTATACAACTCGCACTCACAGTAATTCACGCTAAGGAGCAATTATAGAATACCTTGCCAACTCAAGGCTTACATACTTTTTGGACGTGGCTACAATCCCGTCGCTTCCTACACAAAACCTACACATGGGCAAAGCTATTTATCTATAACATATAGTGTCGTGCATTGGCTACCCTATACTTACGTGGCTAAACCTTGTCTGTAACTACCTACCTTTGCTACGTTGCTGCCTTTGCTACCTGACTACCTTTGCTACGTGGCTACCTTTGCTACGTAGCTACCTTTGCTACGTGGCTACGTTGGCTACTTTGGCTACTTTGGCTACTTTGGCTACGTTGGCTACTTTGGCTACGTTGGCTACGTTGGCTACGTGGCTACGTTGGCTACTTTGGCTACTTTGGCTACTTGGCTACGTTGGCTACTTTGGCTACTTTGGCTACTTGGCTACCTTTCCTACGTGGCTACGTTGGCTACGTTGGCTACGTTGGCTACTTTGGCTACTTTGGCTACTTGGCTACCTTTCCTACGTGGCTACGTTGGCTACGTTGGCTACGTTGGCTACGTTGGCTACTTTGGCTACGTTGGCTACTTTGGCTACTTTGGCAACTTGGCTACCTTTCTTACGTAGCTACGTTGGCTACGTTGGCTACTTTGGCTACGTTGGCTACGTTGGCTACGTTGGCTACTTTGGCTACGTGGCTACGTTGGTTACTTTGGCTACTTGGCTACCTTTCCTACGTGGCTACGTTGGCTACGTTGGCAACTGCCCTGCCAACTCTATTCGTTTGGCAACTCAACTTTGGAAACCCAATTCTCTCTTGATCATTACAATTTCTGTAAATCAAAACGCACATTCACTTATAATATTTACTCAATTCTTAGTTAGTTGTTATTCTTTTGAAGTAAAAAAACTATATATCACCTTACAACTTATATGCATCATAAAGTTTAAGGCAACAAACTGTACATACACGTATAAACACACCACTAAAACTCACTTTAAATTCAAAGTAATATTTAAACTGAGACACTCTTAAGCCGATGAAAGTAACTCCCTTTCACACAATTGTCTTTTTGTTGTTTCGGATATTCCCTTATGTAATGGCAACTGAAATTGGCTTTTGTATTCATCCGACGCAGGCACACTTATTTCAGATGGTAAACACGGCAACTTCACAAACACGATTGTTTCCTTTCTTGCATTTGGCGATGGTCGCACCTACGTTATGGTCCCACACCTATTTTTTTCCAGGATTTCCAATGCTGAAACTAATTCACTGTCTGTTATCCCACGTATCTTCCGTGGCGCAGACTGTTTAAAACTGCGTTTTGTCACCATAGGACCAGGAAACAGTAACACGCCAATTTTAATATCATCCAAAGTAGGCTGCATTTTCTCTGGAACAACACTGAGACCCAACTGTCAAAGTCGAAATAAACTACAAAAAAACGAAAAATCAATAAGAGAGAAAAAGTTCCTCACATATTTTTTAACTGTTTCTAAGGTAACATCTTTAGGAGGCGGACGTGGTTTCTTTCCTTCAATAAGATGTCCCATTACGTGTGTCAAAACATGCAAAGAAACTGCCAATCTTTGCACCATATCGACTCTTTTAGATTTTGGTCCAGGAACGCCCTCCGTGATTGCTTCATTTAATTGAGTAATAAATTCAGTTTGCAAGGAATCCATCATTTTCTGTGCAGGTTGAGTAAAGCTAGATACTTTTTTACTCAAGTGTAGAGCAAACATCTCCAGGAAAACGTCGGTGAATGACTTCAATGGAATCTCGCTGAGAATATTTTTCGCTGCTTCAGTCTACTTTGGAGACGGTCGAAGGCACATACAAAACCAAAATAAAAAGCGATTGAGGAGGCCATGCCCTTGGTCCAGCCGGCATATAAGTCGCGCTGCAGATGGAACCTGTGTGCAACCAACAATTGCAAATGGCACGTTCTCTAGTACTTCACGCGTTGTTTCAGTGGCAAATCTGTAGGACGTCCGCTCGCCCGAAATTAGCGAACTTAAGCAAGCAACGTTTTCACGACGACGGCGACGCCATTTAACCGCGAAATACTGGCCCGAGGACGACGTTTTAGCGCGAAAAACAAATCATTAAGCAAAAACAAACGGGGACGTGAACAAAATGTCATTTAGGGAAGTTCGTGAAATTATAGCCTACTCTTATGCCGATGAAATTATCTCAAACGATGAATTTGTGTTACTGTACGATTATTTTCACTCGAAAAATCCAGATTTCACCTACGAAGACACCCCCAAGTTCGATTTCGACGAGTTGTTGGAGGCTGAAAGCAAGGCTAATTTTCGTGTGGAAAAAAAAGATTTACATTCATTAGCTAATGCTCTGCAGATTCCTCCCTCGTTTAAGATGTACCAGCGAAGTGTTGCTGATGGTATGGAGGGCTTGTGTGTGCTGATGAAGCGATTCGCCTATCCTTGCAGGTACGGGGATATGATAACCTTATTCGGAAGACCTGTTCCCGAAATATGCATGATTACAAATCATGTGTTAAACTACATCTACGAAACTCATCACCACCGCATAACTGAATGGAACAACGGCCTTCTGAGCCCTGACCTCTTAGAAGTTTATGCAACATCCATTCATCAAAAAGGTGCCCCGTTACAAAACTGTTTCGGGTTCATTGATGGAACAGTCCGTCCGATCTGCAGGCCTAGACAAAACCAGAGGCTGGTTTATAATGGGCACAAGAAAGTACATTCCCTGAAATTTCAGTCTGTTGTTGTTCCAAATGGTATGATTGCAAACCTTTATGGACCTGTAGGTTAGTATGAATACCCTTGTTGAAGAGTGGAGTATAATAAACGTACTGGAGTTTTAAAGTTATTTTCAGCCATTTTTAAAGAGGGTAATTTAAAAATGGATGGGACTGTATCTAATGTTGCTAGGAGAGAAATCATAAATTTTATAACTGTTATCATATTCATTTTTTGTCAACACTAACTTACCTAGAGGGGAAAAGACACGATGCTGGTATGTTGGCTGAGTCAGGACTGCTGCAGACCTTAGAGGCACAAGCTTTCTCAACAAGGGGAGATCCAATGTGCTTGTATGGGGATCCAGCATATCCCTTAAGGGTGCACCTACAGGCACCATTTCGACAAGGAAATCTAACCAACCAAATGCAGATGTCCAACACCAACATGAGCGCCACAAGAGTATCTGTCGAATGGTTGTTCGGTGACATAATAAATTATTTTAAATTCCTAGATTTTAAAAAAAATCTAAAAATTGGTTTGAGTAGCGTTGGTAAGATGTATGTTGTTTGTTCCCTTCTTCGAAATGCATTGACCTGCATGTATGGCAACCAAACAGCTGAGTACTTTGGCTTGGAACCACCTACTCTGGAGGAATACTTTGCTGTGAATTAAGAACCATAAACAGAAGAGTTTAACAAACTTGTATTTTTTACATTTGAACTGCAAACATCAATTTAAAAGTGTTAATATTTTTGTATTTTCCAATTTTTTTAACATTGTCATTGTCCATATTGTCCAGAAAATAAAATAGAAGAGCTTTTATATTCTAAATTTAACAGTTAAAAAAGCTATGTAAATAATAACACAACTTACAGAAGTGTACATGCCTTGTGTCCTATTTGTTAGCAAATTTTTCTAAGAGAGCCATCAAAGCCTGACTTTGCATTTGTTGTTGTTGGAACATTTGTTGCATGGTTTGTGCATGCTGTTGTTGCTGAAGTTGCTGTTGTCTCTTCTGTTCTTGATGTTGTTGCTGCATAAAAATCAGCATGTCCTGTTGCATTTGGCTTTGGTTTTGCAATAACAAAGCACTATTTGACTGCTCTTTTTCTCTAAGCTCAAACTCGCTTTCTTTCAGAGACAGGTCAGCTTTAGCTTTTTCTTTTAAATATTCAATAGCCTCACCAGTACTCTTTCTTCTCTTTGTTGTATGCTCCCTTTCATTTTTCTCCTTTCTTTTAGTAGTCTCTCCTACAGTTTCCAAGGCTTGAAGTCTTATTTCATTAGCTGTGGCTCTGTCATTTTCTGCTTTCTTTACCTTGGATGTAATAGGAGGATTAAGCATCCATTCTTCTTCTTTATCACAAATTTCCTCTAGTAATGAGTCAATTTCATCTTCATCTGGGCTTATTCCACTGGACTGACCTTCTTCTCTGACTTTTGCTCTGTATCCTTTGATAAGTAATTAAGCCGATCCCGTATTGCCCGCTTGGATACATAGAATTTTGGACTTTCCAATGCGTTGAGGTTTTCAACTATTTTGTCCCACTCTTTTCCTCTCTCCACACTGCCATTTCTGATCTCATATATACTTGATACTAAAACCTCTCTTGCCAAAAGTATATCATGTGATTCAGTCCATTTCATGGGTCTGTTAACGGTAAATTTAGGTCTCCATTTAAATAAGTGCATATGTTTTCCTATTACTATCTTATAGGCAAAGTATATCAACCATTTTGACTCTAAAAAGCAAATTTATGTCACATTTTTTGCGATTTATTAAACTACTTTGTAGTAAAAAATTTACCTGTATAAAAAGTGCAGTGCAAATTGCAAAAAGAAAACACTGATTTTTTGTTTCGCTTGATAAACCAAAATTATGAATGACCGTGTATGATAGAAAAAGTTATTCCAATGACTATCCGCAATGCTACCTTAAAATTTCAATGAAGCTTGAACTTACTTTGTTGTTGTACAAATGGACTTCGAAGCAGCACTTGCGGTTGCCATCTGGTACTATAAAACCTATAAAACCATCATGTTAGTTTTAATGCGTTTCTAAACGATCAGAGAAATAACAATTATTTTAAAATTGTACTCATAAGTAAGTTAAAACGCATTGAAACGCAATCGGAGGCATAGAGGAACAATCAAGAAATTCCTTCATCGTACCAGTAGATGATAGATCCGAGACAAAATTGGTCGGCCTCGCACAAACTTGGATATTGCCAGGAACAACTATAATATCCGATTGCTGGAAAGGCTATATAAATCTCGAGAATTATAGATACATACACAAAACAGTCAATCACTCACAAGAATTCGTTAATATTGAAGGTGACCACACAAATAAAATAGAAAGGCATTGGCGTAAATTAAAATCCAACCTAACTACACATGGGCGAAAGAAAGACCATTATGCCTCATACTTCGCAGAGTTTATGTGGAAATATAAGCATCACGATGACGACTGCTTCCTAACCTTTCTCCAAAACGTGAAGAAACTATACAATCCTACAATTACCGAATAAATGTAACTCAACCTATGAAATGATGCAAACAATTTCGCTGGAATAACTATCTTGTCTCAAATTTGATAGACAATATTATGCATATTAAACGATATCGGTATTAATTGTACTTATTGAAACTACTGTGTGTAATTACATGTAGCCCCGTATCTGCGCTCGCAGATACAAAAATAGGTACATTAAGCGTATATGTATCTGCTCACAATAATTTCGTTTGGTTCCCGTCTACTTGTGAATGGGGCCTGATGATGACCTTCATTTTTTTTTACCGCTGTTCAAGCAATAGGAAATTTACTTAGTAATATGTAGCTAGTAATGTCAGTCATGACAAGCCGATCCAAGGGCCTTTCCTCTACTTTCCACTAGCCCCTAGCTCCAACCCCCATATAAATCCTAAAAGGCCCTGGAAACGAGGTCGCCCAATGATCATTCTAGTTACTCAGCTGCTCCCATACACATTAAATCCAAGCCCCGTATAAAATCCTCTGATGTTCTCGGAATTTAAATTCTATTCTAGAATACGCCTGAATAACATTTACCTTTGCAAAAATATAACGTGGCTACTCATATATTTCTTCAGGGACAAGGTTTGGCAATCTCGTGCCAATTAAAGGCGAGGATGACTGCCAGAACGACCGTTGCTGATACTACAAGTAGAAGGTAAAAAATTGATTGTTCTATTCCTAAAAAAATCTTTCTAGTGACAAATTTGCACCCAATAAAGGCCAATATTAACGATGCTTATGCGCGTTCAAATTCTAAAAAATGGGACACTTTCTCTTCTTGCGTCATAACAGAGGAACCGAAATGCAGAAACAACCCAAAAGCTGGTAATCCCCGAGTCGGTGCGAAACGCCGGGCGCGGGTGGTAATACCGCTCCGAGATTTTTTTTTACGCCTGGGAGTGGAAATGCGAAATTGAAGTTGTCCGCCATTATATCATGGACGTTTGGCGTTTGTGAGATATGCGCATGCCTGAGTTTAAGACGAGTTGAAACTGGTTAGAGCAAAAATTTCAGGCGGCGCAGAAATAAGGAGGCCGGTTGTTCGAAAGGTGAATAAATGTACTATCAACTGGGTGAATCTGCTAAACAAGTGAACATAGTTATAGATAAAAACGCGTTGCACGAAACATGAATAGTCGAATGGTAGCTATTCAACATATCCAAAATTCACTCGAATAGACCGGATGTTTCTAAAACTTCGTAACGCATTGTCAGGTGTTGCTAACCATTTATAATACTCAATTCATAATCAAATACTGGGTTAGACATGTTGCACACATTACTAAAATAATTTACTCATTTCATGACCTCGGTGCGGTTATTCCTCATCTCAGCGTCGCAACCACTAATTAAAGGCCAGTTTACACTACTGCTCGATATACTCTAGGCTCTTGATATATATGGCGCAGATAGCTACATTATTGTTTTTTCTAGCCAGTAAGTTGTTAGTCCATCTTTTTTTTTACAATTTGTCAGACAAAAAAAGGTCTTCTTGGTCATTGAACAGCCCACGATATGCATGTGTACCCTTCCCTTGGCATGTCTCTTTAAATATATATTATGTCTATGTTCTTCACTATTTCGCATCCTCATTTTGTCGAAACATTTTAATTATTAAGGCGAAGGGTAGTTTTTCCTTTTCATTTTTTGAGAACATTCTCTCAAACGTATACCAACGAAATACCATTTGCAACTATAAAGAAAGACGATTAAATAAGAGAAACTCTGAACTAAAATTCTGCTAAACGTTTATGAATTTTACTTCAGCGGAAATCATACTTCATGCGTCCTATGATTTTTCATGAATAAATACAACATAATTAAATATTGAGTTTTTTTATATCATATATCTGACAAACTCGAAATACTGAAAGTTTAAAAGTGGCATGAGTCTATTGCTATTTCCATTTATACCGTAATAATATCATGATAATAGGTATAATAATTGTGAAAAATATATACTATTAGTCTATTACCATTTTTAATTCAAAAAATATTTTAATAGCTATCTCCCATTTTTCTAATAGGAAGTATTATCCTTCACCAACTCAGTCTTTCGATGGATCTAGATTTCTTCATTATGTTTTCCTCAATATCTGGAGTTCTTGGTAATGTTGGGCAAGCATCTTACGCTGCGGCTAACACATTTTTAGACCAACTATGTGAATATCGTCAAAACAAGCTTGGCCTGCCTGCTTTGTCTATTAACTGGGGACCGATCAGTGGTGCTGGAGTACTGGAAAGAAATGCAGATATCACATCAGTCCAGGAAACATACGGATTTTTTGCTCTTCACTATACGCAAGGTATATTCAGGATAACAAATTCAAATACATTCCTGCTGAACTCCTCGCCTTTTCAAACCAAGAAAATAATCTTTTAGGCTAAGCACATTATGAAATTACTCAATAAGAAATAATTGAGTCGGTAGGCAATCCTTTGACATAAAAATATCGTCATAAGGTTTGAAGTAACATTCTATTGTTAATAAGTATACATAATTATTCGCCTGTTTCAGGTGTAGACTTTGCAAAACTATATTTTTTCAGCAACCGAGTTTATGGAACGCATCATTCTTAAAAATTCTAACGAAGCTCAAGTTTGCATATATCACCTATGAATTGGCAAGTTTATCTTAGAAGTCATACTTCTCTGAGGTTCCAATGAAAACGAGAAGAAACGCTGGTAGTCGTGGACAATTTAATGACATTGGAGAGCCTAGCAGTACTACCCTTGGATGTGAGAATTCAAAATGTTCAAGATTTCATCAGGCGTTTGCTGAGTTCGTGGTCAGGTAGTGAGGCCTCTGAAGTGGACTTAAACATCGGTCTGTACAAGTTTGGAATCGATTCCATTGCTGTAACTAATATGAAACATCGAATTGAAAACAATATTGGGGCTAAATTTGAGGTAAGCTTTTTCTGTGACTTTTGATCAAAAAAGAGATAAATGAGCCAGTAAAAATACTAATAACACCCATCCTTCTTTTTCTGCTAATTTCTCAAATAAACTAACAGAGTTTCTCTCGAAAATTTGTTCTCTACTTTGCTTAAACGATTTTATCTCGATCCAATTTGCATTGTTGTTACAGAAATTTGCACTGTTACTAGAAATTTCAATGACATAAAAATCTTGGACAAAGTCGAAATGTCGAAATGAGAAGCTTTCAAATAAACTATAGAGGAAAGACTAACTTGGATTTTGATATGTTGTAGTTGTATTTTTAAGAAAAAATCATAGAGATATTAAATTTAAAAGTTGGTAAATTATTTCGGAATGCCTCTAAAATAAGTATAGAAATATTTTTAATGAAGCTTCTCTCAAACTGAAGCAAGGACTTTAAATGTAGACACTTAACAATTATTAAACGATAGCGTTTTACGAGCATTTAGCGAAATATTAGTTAGGAAAATGTAAGCGAGCAGTGCTTCTCTCGTTGTTTCCTTCTTCGCTGCGATTTTGCAAAATTTAAACACATCTATTAAATTAATACGCTATCTCTAATATATATCTAATATCATCCTTCACCCTATGTAAGTTATCGTAAAAATTGTACGCCATTATAATTAAGCAAAGGAAAACCAGTTTGGCAATTAACCATGAGGAAGATAAAAAAAATATTTCACCTGAAATTAACAACAATGACACCGATTGGAAGAGTTAAGAATGGGCTTGAGCTGCAGAATATAAATATTCCTTCATTCCCAGAGAAAGTTATTCCAATTTATTTTCCAGATAACGTATTTGTTAAAGTATTTATGACACACTCTAGCGAAAAATTGGCACTTGGACTAGCGTCATTCGCGCAAGGTTTCCAAAAACAGGTAATGATTTTAAATAACTTGGTCTGGTTGGAGGGTCTTTTAAATCAGATTCATAAATTATATATGGATCAAAAAACAAATTATTAACAAATTATTGGATCAGGCTGAGCATGATATCAAGAATTATTCAGACTGAGGTCAAAGATATCTACCGAAGCAAAGTTAACAATTGTTTAATGTCGTTGTAGGTGATAAGACAGTGAGAATTGTCTGTAGACTCTTACCCAATAAGAATCTTGCTAAAACCAAACTTGCATCAATTAAGATGCATATAGTATCAATCAATAATAACATCAATTTAGAGCTTACGCTTGGTTTGACAAAAAACAGTATAGAAAACTGCAAATCTCGAATCATTTTTATGCCCTGATTGATAAAAATAAAAAATTATACGTGTTTTAAAAACACTTTTCCGCATTAAGTTACGCAATATTACATGAAGGCAGTAAAATGCAAGTTCAGAGGAGATATGCAATTATTATTTGTATATGTATTGATTCTCCATCATTTCACAAACTTAATTATATAATTAATGCTTGCACCTTGCGTATAGTGACGGCATTCGTTCATCAGTTATGATTTTTTTCAGGCACATGTTGCATTATATGGTATAGGAGTGGATGATACGTCATTTGAGAGGAGTGAAAATGGAACAGTGCTGACACTCGCTCGAAGATATGTAGATTTAATAAAAAAAATCCAGCCTGAAGGTCCATTTTATCTTGGTAAGAACTCGTTTTATGAACACTATATATTGTCACCAACTGGAAATTTAAAAAAATATTTTGCAGTGTCCTGTCATTCAAGAGGAGTCTTTTAGTGAAAAATACCTGCCATGTACATCAGTTACATCAGTTATTGTTATATAGGCGCTGTGTATTTTAAATGTGATTGGTTCACTCGTAGTCACATGACTTAAACGCATAGTTTCCACCATAAATAAACGCATATAATAAACGCATTGTTTCCGCCAGGGAGAGGTTTTTCCCGAAGGTTTTTTCCATATATAACAAAACACTATATAACAAAAAAAAAATGTGCACAACCTCGGCAAATTGTGAGTTTTGTTTTCCCTCGAGTCTCACTTTTGAGAAAACATTCAGACTCTTGGGAATACAAATCTCACTATTTCCCTCGGGAGCATACGCTAAGTGTATATTGTATGTGGATGTTTGCTCATGCCCATTATTTTTGAAACGCATTTTCAGCTGGCTACTCGTTCGGCGGTCTGTTGGCTTACGAAATGGCAAGTGAACTGAAAAGAAATGGTGAAACTGTTGCGATGGTGTTCATGGTGGATACGTGCGCATGGCACCCTAAAGCCCTAACAAATGGCCAAGAATCGATGAGAAAGGCCACCGAGTTAACCTTGAAGTCATCGGAAAAATATGTGGTAAAGAAAAATATTAATTTTCCTATATTACTCAACCGGTAGCGTAGACCGTACGAGGAAAATTGTTATTTTTGTTTTTGTTTTTCTAATTAGTTTCTATGTTTGGCAAAGTGAATTTTGTGTTTGAGAAACTTCCGTTAAACTTTGAATTAATTTTGAAACTAGGAGAATTTTAAGTAAAATATTTAGCAGAACATCCATACAATTTTTCAATATTTTGCAAAAAAAAAATTTTCCAATTTTTCTAATTTTAGATGTTCAACCCGGTGACGGATATGTTTTTCACATTAAAAATTGAGTTTGATAGTGGTTTTCTGTATACTTCGAGAAACCAAGTCCTAAATATATTTTTCAATTGGTTTCGTTATTTCAATTAATGAGTGCTGTTTATTATGAGCGAGTGTTGTTTAATGAGAATTCAAGGATGAGTGAATTTTGAACACTACAAGAAATCTTGGTACACAAATGCTTTACTGTTGTCCCAAAACATGAACAGATCACTGCTTTGGTTTTTTGTTTTTTCTTTGTCGTAAATAATTATGCACGGTTGAGCGAACAGAAAATGCTCATACATGTTACATTGTATAAATTCCTTCTCAGACAAGACAACTGCTGGAAAAAATGCTTTCGTCGAAATGGGAAAGAGTAAACATGACGTCAATGATTATAAAGGGAATTACAAGATCAGGAAAAGGTTATTGCTGTTTTGGAGGGTGAAGCTGCTGAAAAGAATATTGTGCTTAAGATCTCCCACTCAATGAGTTTGAGTGTGAGTGAGCTTTTAGAATACAGGCGTAACGCCAGTATTCAAAAAGCTCACTCATACTCATACTCATCGAGTGTGACATATAAATTTCTTTAATGCTGATCAATGAAAAAGTTTTTTCTGAATAGATGGAAAGATATAACGTAAATCACTGAAAATCAAGCCCCCGTTCGGCTGGAAATACCGCCATTGAAACGTTATGAGAAGATTAAGATCTCTCACTCAATGAGTTTGAGTGTGAGTGAGCTTTTAGAATACAGGCGTAGTCATTCTCTCTTAGCAAACCACAGATATGGAAAACGTCAGTTGAGAGAATGGATTTCCTTTACGCCCCTGGAAGTCATCTAAAAGTACGCGAGGGAACTAATGGAGAAACTTTTGGATCCATGATAATGACAACGGCAGCAATGGGCTACCTTTCCAAATCTCTACACCACAATTTCCAGGCTGTAAGAACAAGGCGTCAAGAGAAATTGGTGGAATTTCTAAAGCAAGAAATAGTAATCTGGATGCTTTCAAGTAAGCAAAATATTGCTATTGGCTAACGTGCTTCAGAAGAAATATAGTTGCAAAAGCATAGGCAATCGAGTTGGGGATTCCTATTATTAGTTATAGAGGTCAACCATGCACCACTATTTTAAAGCCCCATTTTGAAACCATTTTTAGAGAGCCTTTTGTTCGGTCACTTTTATAGCGTGACTTCGAGCCTTAGCTGAAAAATGGTATCTTGACGATAGCTCTACTTGAATTTTTAAACAACTTCCAATCCTTAAAATTTGAGAAATTTATGCTAAGGAAAATTCTTAAATGCTGCACATCGTGAATCGCTAATTTTTTTGCTGTGCATCTAGGTTTCTCAAATTGGGTGAAAGACACTCTGCAGTTAGATTCTGAGGAAACAGTGTTTAATTTTGAATATAAATCGTTACGATTTTATACAGTACGAAATTTTTTTATCAAAGGTAAGTCCCAGATTATGATTAACAACCTTAAATAAATAAGCTCTTTTTGGGCTAATAGAAACTTTTGATCTGAATGAGAAAAATTTTTAGTCTATCTTAAAAAAATGTCGGTAAAAGTCGGGTTTCGGTTCATTGAAATACAGCTTCAGTGTCAAAAAGAAGGACATAGTCGAGGGCCGGGTGCCATTGCATTCATAGGATTGTGCCCCAACCCCCACCACACACTGTATAGCTTGAAAATCCCAAGATGTTTCTCTATCGTCCACAAAGATACCCTCATTTGAGGCTTCAATTATGCCCTCTTTGTGCCGTTCATTATCATGTGTAGTAATAATTGGTCAAAGATTTTTTTCTTTTGAATGTCGTCCTGTTACCTCATCAGAACATAAACAAAGAACGATTTTTAGGCTAATAGAGTATTGCATGCATATTCATATGATGACTTCACTTTTTAAGATTTGACAAACATCATGCCTGGTAGGCATGTTGATGAAATCCGTAAGCGCCATGGAAAAAATCTTTTCGTTCATTTCCTCACTTGTATGTTGACCAAAAACGGCGGGATTTGGACGTTTCGTTCGTTAGATTTTCAGCGGCTCAAAATGCTGGTAGATAATTTGGAAGCTCTTTTTGGAATACCATTCGTGCAGTGACGGGAGCTATAACGGACTACGGTCAATCATTATTATTTCATACATAAGGTTAATAAGATGTGTATTCTTTACCATTAGCATTTTTATTGAAACAACTCATGGCATGGATTATATTTGTTGCAGTGCACGAAGTTTAGGAACTTAAGGAGCTTAATTGGTCTAGGCATGCAAAGTAAAATAAACCTTAGTAAAGCGTAGGACATAAATCCATGCAGCCTAATATTACAATATTACTTTTTTATATATTACAAACAATATTATTTTCTCTGTGTAAACTGAATATTTTCTATTTTGCTTGCGTGATCTTCCACGGGAAAACATTGATCTGTTCATTTTCTTATCGTATACTTTGATAACACTACAATATAATCAATAAAAATCTATAAAAATCTGAAAACTGCGGTCGTATAGAACACCATCCTTTATAAAACTTCTCCTCGTTACGCTGACGATAACTAGATCTAAAGGTTGGGGTAGGATCTGTTTCTCTGGTTTTAGGACCTGTCTGCAACAATAGCACTTAGACACTTTTTTATCAAGAAACTTCAAGAGTCCAAGTGAGAATGTGCCAAATGCTGGTACAGGCTTAGCTGGTTTCGGGTGAGTGGCTGAAGTATTGGGGAATCTACTTGCAACAGTTTGGCTGTCTGCTGAGTTTCGCTTGTTGTTAGCAGAACCCTTTCTTCGCTTTGTCCCGTAAAACATTTATGAACAAACCTGATTGTTTTGCACTAATAGACAATCCGTTGTCACGGATGTCTTGCCACGTGCATCAAATTTCCTCGAAATTTTCTTTTCTTTATTCGTCTTCGAACATGTAGCAAAATGTAAGAGGGGAAACTTTAAGAATAAAAATTCAAAAATGAAAAGTTCTTTTAAACTGACCTTGTGAAAACACCTTGCCACGCGCATCAAATTTCTTTTACTTAACATTTTCCTTTCATCATTATTTTGATTTTCTCTTGTGTGTAGACGCATGGGCAGATTGAAATTTTTTACCCTCAACAATTTCTCTAAATCTCGATAACCCTGGACATTTTTCTCACCCCCGACTTCTACATTCGACATTTTTCATCACCCTCGACTTTACGTTGGCCTATATCACAGTTATATCAAGATGGCATATTTGTATGGCCAAGTAGACAGCGCGGGACAGCAATTGAAACATCTCTCGTATATAGTAAAGGCCCTACTTTAATCAAATTTAATTTATTCATTAACCAAGCTGTGACAAGTGCAAAATTTTACTTGATATGATGCCGCAACGCCGCGAGATTTTTTCATTTTTTAGAAAGTAAATAAGCATCAAATAACTAGAGGTTTTAAAAGATATATGCATATGGGCCAAATAACTCAATATGTTACACCATCTAAACTGCGCTAACATGACACGAAACTTAAACGCTCCGCACACTAAAACCACGCAATGCACTTGATTCAATGAAATATGTAAGGCAACGTTGTGTTATAGCAAATATGGTACCAAATATGGAACTTTTTGTTAGTTTTATATCAGACCGAGGTCTGATATTTTTCAAGTACGGACCGAACGTATTCGGTTAAGAAGGGATTTATTAAATGGCATACAGTATTTAGTTTATTGATTTATACAACGCGCTGCAGCATTCTTGCCGGCTCTTTCGCCAGCCAGTCGCCAAGCAAGCACTGAAGTGGCTTCCAAAACTTTATTTTTTACTCGTTAAATAAGAATGATACAGTAATATAAACAAAAATCAAAGATGAATAAATATAATATTCACATGTACCAAATAATGTTTTTCTTCGTCCATTCTCCGTCGATATTTTTCGTGTCCTAAATAAAAGTGCAAGCTTGTTTTTGTTCAAAAATATGAGAGTTGGACCGTTACTACGGCAACGTAGACCGGCAAAGAACCAATCAGCGCACGCCATTTTAGTCACGAGACCACGTGCCATAATAAAAAGCAATACCAGCACGTATCATACGTAGTACCTTGACAAGCTTTTAGATGAAAGCAGGGTAAGAATATTGTATCCACAGGATTTTTGTTGCAAAGAACGCACACTTTGACAGCTGTATTTCATCCGCCCAACAGCATTCTCCTGGAAAGTCGGATAGGAAATTATTAGATTTGCGATCATTACAAGTTCTTTGACTAAAAGCCGAGTTTAGTTAACTTTAGTTATAGTCATATAAGGTACTAACCTTGCAAAATGGGCAACGTGTAAGACGCGATTGCTACAGGTATAGCAGGTAGCTTGATGACCAAAAGGGTAGAATAACCTTTTCAACAAACTCGACCTCGCAAACACTTCTCCATGGAGAATTGATGCGGAACCACGTGTGCCTGACCAAAAACCAACTTGACTAACAAGTTTCACTAAATAATAATCGCGCTCCGCACTCGCATGTGCAGGTAACAATGGCGGCGCACAGTCTGATTCAAACTGCCGAAAAGAACATTGCTTAAAGGCAATAAATAATTTCTGTTTCACAACTAAGTAATATTGACCAATCAGAAACGGCTAAAGTTGTTGCATTTGTAATATGGTGCTTGAAACATATGGTACAACACATGCCACACTTAAATTATTGTCAGTAGAAAATGTCTGTGTTTAGCGGATAGAAGAATAATTTCCTGCTGTTACTTTGTGTCAAATATACCCATGGATGGCGGAAGAAACATTTGAAGAATCCGAAGATGTATTATGCGCGATTGCAGAAAATATAAGATTTACCTTCAATATCACGTTTTCAAACGACTTGTTAAGTTCTTCAACCATTTAATACTGTAATGCTGTTCTTATTCAAGGTATCAAAGATTATCAACAATGCAAATTTCACTTTTCGACACAAATTTCACTTTTCGAAACATTTTCTGCCAGGCGCGTTCTCCCCCACGCTGTCGCTTCGTGCGTGTCCTCCCGCGAGACAAACATTACTACGCGATTAATATTGAAAACACCGATCAATAAAACACGCGCCGGGGACGAGGCTGGTCGAAATACGACCGTAAACTTGTGTCTGGTTTTAAACCTCAGATCTCGGGTTTCCAAGATCTTTTCTGCTGGTATTATAATGGTTTTAATGGTTTGTTTAATTGTGAGAAACTAGCTCTATCAACGTCAAGGACAACTAGTATTAATTCGGCGCGCATGAAAGAATAATTTCATGCCGGTGATTATGTATATATTGCAGTGAAAGTGTCTATTGCTTAATTTCTGAATTGCGCTCTAATTCTGATAGATAATAGAAAACAAAAAGTGTCTATGTGCTATGGTTGCAGACAAGTTCTAAAACCAGAGAAAGAGATCCGCCCGAACCTTTAGATCTAGTTATCGTCAGTGTAGCGAGAAGAAGTTTTATGGAGGATGACATTGGTAACGGCTTCAATGATAATTCCGAATTGAATAATTGGATAATTTTGAGTCCAGTTTAGAATCCGTGTTTTTTCAATTTTGAGTCCGGGTTTTCTGAACTTAAGTCCGGTTACGAGTCCGGATTTTTATCGGGTCCGGGTTTTCTTTCAGTCCGACTCCGGTCCGGATTTCGAAGTATGCCTTTTTATTTATATATATACGGAGGGAAATTTACTGTATTTACGGATCCTTAATGATTCAATTGCTCTTGAGAGACATACTATCATTACTATGAGCTAAAATCAGACACAACTGATGCAAATTCTTTGTGTGGAGAATGGGTCATGGGGGTGAAGTACTCCGGATTAACATACTGTACTGTTGTACATCCTAAAAGACTCATTAAGGCCTTATGCTTTCCTCCTGTGGGGGATCTATAAGCCCCACTAGGAGAGACTGAATGCCCTATAGGGTGATAATCCCCCATCTAACATCAACCTGAAGTCCTGAACCACGAAGTCATAATCCCCTTAGCCAGTCCCTACGATCGACTGAATATATATTGCATTGGAAATCCAGAAACATACAGGCAGTTTGATGAATGGATGCTTTGGAAGAACGATTTGCATATACATTGCCTTTCAAAGTAGTCTATTTGTATCACGGGATATTTTGTATATAAATAGGGGATAGATTATTTGATATGTTATTAGTCCACTGAAGAAGCCTTAACTGGCGAAACGTCTGGAGTCTTTTTAAGTGTATATTAAAGAATTTTAACTGTTCCTGTAGAAGTTTCCTTTTGTTTTTTTTCATACCTATCCAGGCAAGTATATATATATTATATATAATATTAATATATATATATATATATATATAATATATATATATATATATAATA
>NW_021163498.1:0-48649 GCF_004324835.1 Dendronephthya gigantea
CCCCATACCGGTAAGAATTAGTACTTCTGCCAAATTCCGTCACAAAATGCTTTGGCTGTCATCAGGGGTTCACTTCAGGGTACCGAATATCACCTAATAACCTGATCGTTAGGTATATCGACAGATTTAAATCTTAATGTTAACTTCCTTCAAAATAGCTAAGTAGTCAAGTTAAATGGACATTGTAATACTCCTCAGTATTGCGAAAAGTAAAGTCTGAAAAGGTGGGGGGTTTACAACATTCAGTTATTACGTTGACATGATTATGGTTTGAGCCATTTCCCAATTGAGCAGGGTACTGGGTCTAGTCGCGAACCACAAAGTATCTATGGACTGTTTGGAAGGACAAATGATTTCAGACTAATATTTCCTGTCCCTCCAAACAGTCCATATATACTTAGCGGGTCGCGACTCGACCCAGTACCCTGCTCGATTGGGAAATGGCTAATTGATTACGCCTTAAACAAAAAACTGTAGTGTTTGGTATAAGATTAACTTAGATACGATATCAATCATTGTTTTAGTTATAAATTTACTCGTTTAGCATCACCAATCTTGGGAGCTTTCATTTGAACAATTTTGTTACCTAAGGCCAACCTCGTACCCAGGGTCTTTCGTAGGCTTTTCTGGGGGCACAGTTGGGGGAAAGCACTGCAATGAAAAGTGCCCTGCGGCGGAGGTTCACCTAAGGCTAGGCTAACCTGCTTTGAACACTAAAAACCGGTCACTGATGATTATACTACAATCTTCGACAAAGTCGTATGCGCATTCTTTTCTTTTTATATGTACCTAATCCTTGTTCCCTCTAGCTGCGAAGTTGAGTTTAAGTCATATTAAATTTCCCGCTTAACATAACTTCACGTTAGTAAACTATTTTGTCCGAGATTGTAGTAACCACTAACCAGCCTGAATCTTAAATAAGTCCGAGTTAATACTTTACTATAATAAAGACTGTAACTAAAAGATGCCTCTGTACGGTCTTGTTGTGTTTTTGTTTAAATGAGTTCAAATATTTAAAAAAATTACTCGTGTTTGTGTTTTTTTACTCGTTTTCATAATTTTTGGGGTCTTTTTGACTCGTTTTCGCTCGTGTTCATGATTTTTGGACTCGTGTTCGCTCGTGTTCATTAATTTTTGACTCGTGTTCATGATTTTTTGACTCGTGTTCATATTTCTGGAGTCGTTCTGACTCGTGTTCATCCGTGTTCATTCGTGTTCACTCGTGTTCTGACTCGTGTGATGTTTTGGGACAGATCTTCCTGCCAGAGGATCTATACTAGTCTCATTCTTCCATCAACTGTTCCTGGCATGAATTTGAAATGTGTATAATACCTCTCAAAATTAAGACCGTTTTTAAACCTCTTAAATATCAACTGAACTAATATGTACATTCAACACTGCTAAAAAAATGCAGAACGTTATAAATGACGTTTTTCAAAAGCAGAAAATTCTCAATGGAGGAATGGATGAATAAAACGTACCTCGATTATCGCCTTTAGAACCATGTTAGCACCTTTCACAATTGTTGTCGACGGATGCTGAAATTGTTGAGGAACGAATTCAAAACCAAGATTGGTAAGAACAATTAGCGGTGCAATAGTAAAACATACGTAAGCTAAGAAATGGTAAAATTGGTACTATTTTTTGCAGTTTTATCGTAAACCTACCTGAAGCAATCGATAAATGCAATGACCCATTTCTAGACAAACAAATAACAGACTTCATGAGTTGCTCCCATGCATGGGTCAAGCTAGTGGACGTGGTAAAATTCACCAAAAAAGGTAAAGAGAGAAAGGCTATTTAATCAACTCTCAACCTCAGTCAAAGAGCAAACGTCAGAAAATCAAGCAATCCACTTATAAAAAAACTCCAGTAGAACGATTCTAGAAGAAAAGTTTTCATGGTTAATCTATTTCTTGTTTTTAGTTAGAATGGTAGTCAAAATTAGAAAGACAGTTGCTACGAATCACAAGCTGGGTTTTGCAGGGGAATTTCTCTTCCAAAACAAGGCTATATACATACAAGAGGGATGGAAAAATAAAGTGCAAGGTTCAGTGTAGATTATAGGCAACCAACACCGCACATCTTACCACGTTTATTGTGAGAATTCCTAACCAACTGTTTAGAAATTTTTCAGAGGAGAACAAAGAGCTTTTGTTTATCTGTTCTTGTCAAATTCAAAGTTATTGTGCGTTGGTTATACAAAACAACGGTATTGGTATTGCATAAAACAACAGAATTAGTTTCGATAAAATTGGATCTTGTTAACATGCAAATTTCAAAGTTGGCTGAGTTTACGTATTTCGTTTCTTCCATCTATTTAGCTCGGAAATTTCGCCGCTATATTCTTAACGAAATACTCTATTTTAAATTTAAATATGTCCGGTCTGACCATTTTGGCCGCTTAAAGGAAAGCCCTGTCTTTACCTGCAATAGAGCACACACAACATGTCGACAGCGGCGTGAGTCACGGCTTCATTATTCCTCTTCAAAGCTTTCACAGTTTTCACACCAACCTTCTCACGCAAGTGAACTGGTTGAGTAAACAGCGTGTGTTGTGGTTAAAGATAAACGTTTGTCACCTAGTGAGCGTTGTGAAAGCGCGAAAACTGCTTTGGATCGAACCCAACTTCTCAAATCGTTAAACAGTGCTTCGAGATCTTTATCTCATATTTTGTTTTGGTCTCCTGCAAATAGACGAAACTTTTTAACTATTTTATGTATATATAGAACACCTGTGAAGGTAATAGCAGTCAGAATGTGTATACTTTAGGGTTGAACACTAAATAAATTTATTGGCAAAGATATACAATACCTTCGTGAGCAATGAGCATTGTGATGGCATTAATGATAAGTCTTTCTTTATTCTCCGAGAAAAGTCCCTACAAAATATTTAAAATCGTTTGAAATATATATTGGAGTTTAAAAGACTTAATATTCCAGCCGTACTTCTGGCGGGAAAATTTCAAAACTACCATTTCATGGATTCGGACCCAGTCAACTCAGCAACCAGAGTTACCGCAGCCTAGTCCCTAGGCTTCTTAACGTTCCTTATACGCAGCGAGGCGGGAACTGAGAGGCCTAGAACAAAATGTTTTGTATTTTGGCTAAAGTGGGGACTTTTTGTCCCCACTTTCTGTATTGAGGTCAGTTTACGATCTACGACGCAGTTAACTGGCCTTGTTCGACGTCGTTAGTCAAACATTTTCTTGAAATAAGCTACGCGATATTAATTATACTGCCAGGAGTCGAAATATTCATACAAACGTTTCAATGTCGCTCGCCGTCAACGCTATCGACTATCAAGTAAACTCGAGTCCGTACGTACATGTTTATGATTATAATAAACTTCAATCCACCAATTCATATTTTTCTCGCTTCCTTTATAACGGTTACTGTTGTAAATTTCAAGCATTTACTTTAAAAACAATTCTAATTTCAAGTTCACAACATTAAACGGGCCGTTAAGATTAGAAAATATTTTGTGTTAGGCCTCTCGCGGCATTTCATTCGGTGACGTGACGGAAATATAAAACACGCACAATGAGAGGCCTGGGTCTAGGCTGGAGTTACGGCGGTTTTTAAGGAGTACTATTAGGGTTTTGTGTACATTTGTGCACAGAACAGTAGCAGGATAGGGTATTTTATTAAAGCTATACTCTTTGCCTTTCGCTATACTGGATAAACCAGTTTAAATGTACCGTGTTGTTTGCAGACGTTTTAAACCCTGCTAAATGTTTTCAATTAGCAGCTGAAATGGGCAAATGTTTTCATTTAACGTAACTATGCAGCCTAGCAATCGTTTAGTTTACACTAAAGGCTGCTTTCTACTTACGCGTTTTTTATACGCATGTACACATACGGAGAATTTTAAATGCTTTTAAATATTTATTAATTAACATGCATCTAGGTCGATTTATTCACTTAGTTTTTTCAAAGGTAACATGTATAAGGATTTAGATTTTTACGTGCGTGTACGTGCGTATGAAAAACACGTGAGTGGAAAACAGCCTTAATCCAGATTTTCACAGAACATTAAAACTCAATAAAAAGGCAATAATATTCTCTACACAGGATTTTGTCCGCAGAAAAGTACAAGATAAGAAGTTGTCAACTTACGTCTTGGGTGACTGCATGAAGTAGACCGCAGTAGGAAATATTGCAGTTAACTCTGTACATAGCTTCGGTCAAATTTCCTGCAAGGAACCAGTCATAAGAAAATATAAGCTATTGGAGATATTTCAAAAATTTAAAGTGAAATAAAAAGAGAAATATTTCACCTGGAGACGCAGTGAGGAATTTAAATTACTGCTTTCTACTTCTTCGTCAACAACATTATACAATGGACCCCAACGATAACCTTGAAAAATGTATCATCTTAAAAAAACAATTCTCTTTTTGCTGTATGTGATGTATTGAACTGGCTAATAGGAATAATGCTATTGGCTGATACTTGACGAGAAGTGTAATTGTTGGTGTGTTATATGAGATCACATACGTCAGCAGGAGAATGAAATGAGGGATCGTATTTACGGTAATCATAGCAGTACGAGATTTTCATCAGGAAAATTTTGACCATAATTTTCACTCAATCATCTATGAATAAGCGTACAGTACTTCTCTTCGTTGGGGTCGTTTTTACACAAACATCTCTGTTTCAACTGGCTCTAACACCATCTAGCAAACCAGTTAATAATGTATCCCTAGATTGAGTGAAATACAAACATTCAAAACAAGAAATATTTTTTATAGCTTCATACAAAATTTGCTTTCTTACACTACCTGTCAGGAGACGAGTAATTTCTCAGCCGACCGCTTGTGTATTCCGCCCCAACAACTGAGGATGGTTTCGATAGCGAATAATTGAAAATATCTGACAGCAAAAGAAGTTTGAAAACTATGATATACTATTCGGTATGTATACGGTATATTCTGGAAAGTAACTGCAAAAATAAAACTATTTTAACTCGGCTGGATACTTTTTTGCAATTGGACACGTTCAAAATAGAAACGTGAAAGACAAAAATCGATAAAAGCAGTAAAATTTAATCCAGGTCAGAAGACATGGAGTGTTAGAAGTGTTTGGAGTGTTTTCTTTCAAGGTCAGAGATGAACAATTACTGGAACTGACATGGAATGTCGCATGACTTAATGAGCTAAGGGGATGAAAGGAGACGATATTGTACGTTTCTAAGAAACACAGCTTTCTTTGAACAGGATCCTAAATTTGAGAGTGTCAAAACGATTTTAAAATGAGAAAAAGGATAGACTCTTAGAAGAATTTTATTAACAACATAACTCACTTTACTCCGAGGAGTTTCTTTATAGACGCTGAATTCTGACATTGATGTGATATGTTCGTCATCACTGAAACGAAAAATTTGTCATTTACTGTCATATCTCACATTCTTTACACAGGACAAACCAAATACTGTCTTAATAATATATCATTCAACTGTATTTTCCAAATTTGTTTTAAAAAACGACTCCACTTTGATGGAACTTTTCTTCTGCCTAAAACCGAGGCAAAAGAAATAACAAATACAGCTCAAAGTAAATTACAGACCTGGAAAGAATTTTGTCAAAAACGGTAAAAACGTAAACAAATAAAGTAACCTGAATGTAAGTCATTTTGTCATTTACCTAAAATTTGTTTACTTAAAATGTTCACATACTTTATCGTAATGTCAACGTTATTGAAAAAAGATTCCATCATCTTTTTCAGCAATTCCTCTCTCCTGTTTGATGTGAAAAGATGCTGGAAGACAAAAACAAAATTGTGCACAAAATGTAAAACTTCAATTTGCAGAAATAACCGGTATCTTATCCTTTTGTTATTATATGGCTGATACTAGCAGCATCTGGTACATACCATTCTGCTAATAACCACCACAGACAACAACAAATCCCTTAAGATTATCTGAGACCTAAGATAGAAATGGAATTAAAGCCTAAGTTAAATTATTGCAAATCACAAATATTCAAATGTCTGGCAATATCAAGTATCATACCAGTGCAATCAGTTCTATATCTTTATAGTTGTAAGAAGCCAATTTTATTATCTCTTTAATCAATCTGATCCAGTGAGCCTGGTGACACCTAAATTGAACAAAATTGCTTCAAAAATGGCTAATAACAAGGAATATATATGTATATAAACACACAGGTAAGTTATCAAGAAACTTGAAAACAATTAAAAGTACCTCTAACGTGAGTGCAACCTTTCGTTCACTCCAATGTAATTTATAACCACTAAACTTCTACACAAAAATATGGCATATGTTGATGTTGAAATAGTTTCGAGACGTTAGCTTCAGTTAGCTTATCACTTTAATAAGAACCCACTTATTAAATTAGAAAAGGAATATGGACCTAACTTTTTGAAGACAGAGGGGAGGGGGGCATTGATACCATGATGAATTACGATTTTGAATTTATTGCGAATAGTTTCATTTTAGGGAATGGTATAATTAACCCGAACATACCATATCACTTCCACTTTTATGACCAGCAAAGTCTTTGTAGAACTTTTAAAATATAATAATCAGTGGTTAATTGACAGATTGTACAATACAGTAAAACAAAGGTACGAAATAATAAAAATTACACTTCCTTACTAAAGCCTCTGTGATAAGGTCTTCTCTGCGCTCAGTAGAAAATGTAATATTCTGAGTCTTTTGCCTGCTTTGTCTATAAAACAAAAACAGTTTTTTTACAAATTACCAGCAGTTGTCAGTTTCATTTTATCTCAAGATTGACAACTGACCTTTTCTCCACCAATGATAACTTCTGTTGGTGCCTTCAAGCTTGGCAAGATGTTTAGAAAATCTTTGAAAGCCCATAAAATATTTTTGAAAATTTGTCAGTTAATAACTTACTCCATGTGGTTACCAACCATTCACATGTGCAATGACAAAACTAGATTGAGAACTTTATGGCTGCAGTTATATTCCAGTTGCCAAAATACATAGAAAGACAGAATGATAGTTGTCAGGTGTGAAATCCTACATACAATAATTTGCATGAAATTATGGAAATGATAATAAAATCCTAAAAGGACATAGGAATGATTTCAACATCATTTGTTAGGAAAATCAGCAAAAGAACCTCTATTTTGGAGTTGGTCTGAATTCTTGACATTTTGCCAAAACTTTCTAATAGTTGTTTATCATAACAAAGAGCTATTATATATGTTAGGCATTTGCAAGCAAATTCCAATTTGAAACCCCAGGATCATGCAGCAATTATATTGTATCAATATGGTGGAAGACAGGAAGTCAGGATACATATCATGTCAGATAAGCCCATGTTGCAAAAGACATCTTAATCAAAATTTACATCAAAATGACTTTGACAAACATTGACACTCAGGTATTAAAGTCACATACTCGGTTAGAAAACTTGTAATTTGTAATAACAAAAATATTACTATTACCTGGTAGTATTTAATATACCAGAGCAGTACTTGAGTGTGAAAGTACAAAAGTATCCAGAACTATTACACTTACACAAAATCGAAAACATTCGATTGCAATTCCGCCATGATCTTTGGCGCATACCCGATTCGTGAACTTTGACGTCGGGCGCGTGATGAAAGGACTGATGAAATATTATGTGGCAGATCACTAATGAGGGTTATAAGCCGTGTTACGAGTCACGAAATATATTGTAATAATTAAATAAATATGTAATGCATAATTATACGGCACTAATAATATAATGCTACCATTAAATTGCTCTACGGTTCTACGGATTTATGGTTTTATTGTTTGATGGTTCTACGGTTCTATGGTTCTTCTATGGTTCTATCTACGGTTCTACGGTTCTACGGTTCTACGGTTCTACGGTTATATGGTTCCATGGTTCTATGGTTCTACAGTTCCAGGGTTCTACAGTTCCAGGATTCTACGGTTCCATTGTTCTACGGTTCTATTTTACGGTTCTATTGCAATAAATACGAAATTTTCTAAAAATCTCTAATAAAGTATATTATTTACTCTCTTTTCGGTTTACACTGTCTTAAAATTCGTAAAAAACTAAAAACGATTGTTAATAAATCCAAAAAAGGCAAAGCGAGACGATGTTTGAAATTTCAAATTAAAATTTTGCCTTTCTTTTGTTGTACGGTTGGTTGCCGCGACACTATATCCCAAATATGTCGATTATGCGTCCACTCTGACTCTTACTCATTATTATATTTCGGTCAGTGGATGCATTTACGTAACATTGGTTCACAAGGGAATGAAAGATATTTACTGTCAACAATCAGGCGTATACAATTAATTCATCAAACCATGGAAGAAAAACAAGATATTTCACCTATGATAATTTGGAAATATCCCTTCCTTGCTGACTCAATTGTGGTGGAAGAGTAAGTGATAACCTTGTTGATGTACATAATCTTTACGATTATTTATGTTTACCACCTCTATGATACCTTTAAGAAATGGATCTGACTTGTTAAACATATCAATAATTCTATTTTTTCTGATACAGGGTTCATGGAGCATAAGAATGCCTGGGGTAGAAACAATTTAAGAAAAAATCCTGCACTTTAGCTTGTTACAGAGGTAAGTTTGCTTTTAGTTTACAGCTTTAATATTGATATAAGGTACTATAATTCTTGTTTACAAACTATCCAAGTTGATAAGTGACTGCCAAATTTCTTTGTTCGACATAATACCCATGTGTGCTACTTCGCTACTTTTTAGTTACCTGCAATATTTTGTATAAAATTCTCATTGATATTTTAGTTAATTGACAGAGTAAGGGTTCTAAATTACCAGTAGAGGAATTTTCTTTCACAATGTATCTAGCAAACTCTATTAATTCTTTTTCAGGTAAAAGCAGAATTTTAAAGAGTAAACCACAAGTTAATCCATGATATTGTTGGCAAATTTCAATCCATTGATTGACAAAAATATTTTGGACTATGCCAAGAAATGTAACAAGAAACTACATTTGTTCTTATAAACAGAGTGGAGAGAGCAATTACTGGGAAATCAGGTAAGTCATGCAATTAATAATAATTTGTCCAAACCAATGGCAAAATTATAGTATTATAGCAATACAGGCTATTGCTACATGAAATATGCCTATTTATAATCTAACTTAATCTATCTTGATAAACAATTTTTTTAACAGACATCCAGAGCACAGTTGCTTCGATTTTGAAAAATTGAAGAAGAATGTAGGAGAATCTCAGTCTCTCCTTTTTAAGATTTGTTCGGTAAGTGTAAGAACCTTTGTGGCTGACTTTGTTTTTTAAATACTTTTAAAGTCCTTATAAAAAACATTGGTTTCTTATTAAAGGTTGTTGATTCCATAGATCAGGATAATGATTCAGAAGACATTTCAGACGTTCAAACTTTGATGATTGCGGTGGAGGGCAAATGTTATCCTATCGAAGAGCACTCAACATTATTTTATCCACTAAACATGGAGTACATTGCTGGTGTGGCAAATGGAAACTGCTCTGGTCGGCAAGCCTTAGGACAAAAACTTTTGAAGGACGTTAAGTACCCTAGACATTTTATACATTCTTGTACATAGATTTTCCTGTCACAGCATATGTAGAAATAAATATTTTCAAGTCGCATTTTGTATACTTCGTATGATTATATAGCTTATGCTATTTAGTCGCTCCAATGCTAGCGCCAAAAGTGCAAAAACTAAACCACACAAACTTCGGGTGTTAAATAAGACGATGTAAAAACTGATGTGTAGGTTAAAATAACAAAAAATAGACATCGCCTTAAAGGTTTTGTTTAAATCAGCATTTGTTTGTCAATAATTCGATTTTCTATCGATTTACTTATTAAATTTCAACATGACACTTGCCAAGCAAGTTACGTCATGCGCACATTGGGCAAAAAAACGTGTGACTCGATTTGGCTTCAGTTTCATATCTGTATTACAAAACAAACACGACAAAAAATGTTGGCTTACATGATTTCACTACATTTCGTTATCTATAGGTATTATTTACAAACATTTAAAAAATGTACTATTAAGTTAAGCATGCCGTCACACTAAAGAGTCAAAAGAAACATATGCATATAAATACCTATATAGGTGATTACAACAAATTTTAGCAAGTATACAAATAAGTTGTACCATATAGCAAAATTTATAGGTATGGATGACAATTTTCATAGCATGGATAAGTTACAAGCAAACATGTTGAAGCAATAATAATGTTACAATATATAAAATTACATTACTACCGTTTTTTTATGCAATCAAAATGTTCAACAGAGCTTATCTCTTTAAGTCATCCGGCTGCCAATAGTCCAGGTTATGAACAGTTTTTGACTTTTGATACCATGTCAGAGTCATCCATAAAGAACAATGGGCTGGCATAAAAACATATATTTAGCATGATATGAATACATGTATCTTTTACAGATAATACCACATAAAATATGGTATGTATTCATGGAAAAACTAGATTTAGGCTAATCATTATTATAATATAATGTCCTCTTTGATCTAAAACTTCCTAATTATCAGATTTGCTCAGTTACCATTGGTCTCTCATTTATTTATTGAATCCCCTCATGTCTTTCCCCATGCAATGTTGCAAAATTCTGTTCTAATCTAAAAGGACAAAAATAATGAATTAACAAGGCTAGCAATATAGCCACAGCAATGACAGCATTATTAGTGTCATCATCAAGACAATAATAACTCAAGGATAAAGGAAATTATGCTGACTTTCTTCGCCTGGCACCAATAAAGTACTTATTGAGTGCCATTGTGCCAGAAATTTGAACACTTTTAATCTTAACAGCAAAGAAATGTCAATGTTTACCTGAATCCCTTTGTCTCAAATGTAAAAATTGCAAAATCGATCTCTTGGTAAATGAAAACCGGATGGTTTTCCTGAAAAATCAACGCAACGGCTGGCAACCTAGTAAGATTTTGGAATCTTAATTCATCTCAGAAGCAGGACAATATGGCCAATAATGCCAAGGAAAATGCTTGTTTTTTGAAGCAGAGACATTGTGTGAGAATTACCGGTGTTTTTTAGTTCTTTTTATGGCATCACCCTTGAATACTCCACCAAATCCACCTTCGCCAATCAAGCCATTCTCGATATAGTAATAAATCGCTCCTGAAAGTCAAAAGCAATTGCTTGTCAATATAACTGAACAACTAAAGAAATATGTGAAGTAAAATGGATTTTAGAATAAAAACGCAAACTCTAAAAATTTTTGTAGCGATAGAATGGACTTGCCTTTTGACTTGCAAACTTCAACAAAGTTTTCCCCATCGACAACTCTAGTGACGCCTGGCACAATTGAATGTTGGGAAGGTTTGAGAAAATAAATGGGCTTACCAAAGGATTGTTTTGAAATTAAACTTTCATAAATCCCTGTCTTTCCCATCGCTGGTAGTGAAGTTTGTGTTTCATCGAGTTTCGGCCGACTTTGTAGTCTCAAAATCCACGAAGTATCTCTGGTTGGTCTTCGAACCAGAATCTGAACCCATCCTTTACCAACGCAACTGCACCCATTGCTTGAGTCACAAGATTTCTGTACTGAGCCTACGGTACCAGTGGCCTTTAAATCGCGGGTAAGAAGGTCAGTTGCTTTCGTATCGAATTTTGTGTTTGACACCTGGCTAGAATCATTTGCACGAGCTTTGCTATCAGTTGAACAAGCCTGGAAATGTCAAATACGTTACTAAGAGCTTTCGCTAGAAGAATATTAAAACTTTGTCGCTCTTGCAAATATATTTTGTTGTTTAAGCATGAATACGCTAGGCAAACAGCGTATGCGAATTTAAACAATGATACTCAAAGCATTTTCCTTACCTGACTATTTGAGGCCTTGTTTTAGTTTCTCTTAAGCTCAACTTTTAAAACCTCAGGCTCCGTGCCCTTCTGCAGTGAATCATCTCCCACAAACACTTTTCCTGCCGAACAATATGCGCATGACATGTTCGAAGTTTCCCGGTTGTTGACTGTAACCGTGATCAACCCATTGCCAAGCAACCATCTTCTTGACGCTCCATTGTGCAGGAGTCGTTCAACAACTGCACTTCTATAACCAGAGAGGTGCTGAATTCACCTAACGCTCGCCTGCACTGTTTGTCTAGAATAAGGCTAAACTCTGTATGAAAGGTATCTGTATGAAGCACAAATTACCGATCCTTTTATTACAAATTACAAGGCTAAAATCTGCGTTTGAAGGTAATATTAAGCACAAACTTCAAATATTAGTTGTAACCTCAGAATTACTGGTTAAAAATGGCCTCGGAATAACATTAGTTTTATTTGTGACCAATATTTCTTCCGTTTCTCGCAATCCGTGCACGTGATATCAACAGGTAAGTTAACGGACCAGCCAAAAGTCCCTGCTTTAATTCGGGCACACACACAACGATTTTACGGTAATTGGTCCATTTAGGTTTATACATATAGGCAGCCCTTGCCCAGACATGTTTTCCTTCTCGCGGCGCTTGCGCCTCGCGCGTGTACGCCAGTCTACTTGGTCTAATATTATGACACTGAGCATAGGAACCCCAATAAATATTGTTGAAAGAAAAAGTAAATAGTCCAGTTACGGTTGCAAGTTCAGTAACGTCAGTGATCGCGAAGCATATAAATATATAGTTATTGAGAAGGATGGAAACTCTTGTAATAATATAAACATACATACGAATTTCACTCGCAAAATTTCATATCAAAACAACGAGAATCCCTCAAATAAATTATCACAAAGAGTTTTTTATTGAAGTACAGTATCAGCTCATCACTAATGAAGAGGCAAATTGGAGTGGAGAAATGAAACCAACTGAAAAGGATTTATTGAGTACCTTCTCGATTATATGCAAAACATCGCAAACTTTCGGTGAATCAGAGGATTCAATAACATCGACCAGAAACTGGACAGCTCGGATCTGCACAAAAATATCCCGATCTTTCGCAATGTGGTCTAAATGTGGCAACACTGAATTCTCAAGTATTTCTCCCTGTAAAAAACAAGGAGTTACAAAACTAAAAAAAAATTCATAATATCGCTAATGTCTAGAAAAATGGACTAAAATTTATTCAAAGTACCAACATTTTATACCTCATATAGTGGAGATAACGTTCCTAATATCTTACAAAGCACATTTACTACTTTAATTCGAATGGCCGTCCTCTCTTCACATCTAAAAAAAATTCCCATTGGGATAAGACTGAGGCTACATAGAAATACATCACGAACTTAAACAAAAATCAAAATACCAAAACATTACATTATTACAAAATTTTTTCCTCAAAGAAAGTCATAAAATTGTTAGCTAGATTCTGATCAGATTGGCACACAGTATAATGAGAATCAGGGGTATGATGTAGAAACTTTCCAACGGTTTTAAATATTTGCTTTTGGTCACTCCCATTATCTCTAACAATTTCAGAATAGTAATGAGTACGACTTTCCGATAATAGCTCACTGACACGGTGACATGGCTGACTGTATTTTAGACGATCACAGGATTGTCTTGACTTACGCCATACCCGCTCGAGTTTCCTTCTGATACGTTTTTCGTTTTTAATTTGTTCAGTGTACCAAGGTGCAGCTGGACGACTAATTATCACTCTGGTGATAAGTGGTGCATGATCCAGAATTCTGGACAGCTCCGAGTTGTATTGGTTGACTTTCGCACTAATATCAGCCGTGTTCCCAGTGATAATCGGAGATAGCCTAATGTCATTAAAGAATCAGTCCATATTGATTGCTTTAATTTTACGTGACTCCACGACCCTTCTCTGAAACAATGTTTTTTTAAAATTGAGTTCACATGTAACCGTGTAATAGTCAGATATAGATTGATCATGAACGTCAATAGATTGAACAATATTTTCCTCATGGCGAGACAAGATAAGGTCTAACGTGTGACCAGCAATGTGTGTTGTTTGTTGTTCCAGATTAAAAGAATCAACAAGATTGAGAATTTTTTTTGTTGTTAATTCCGACTTATCGTCTACATGGAGGTCGATATAATACGATTATATTTAGAATTTGAGATAACACATTGATTTGCATACCTATCAGTTCGAAACACTTAATGTGTGTGAACATGTTCGCCGAGTCCAGCTTGACTTTTAAGTGTTGTTGTATATCGTAATTATCGCTACTCTGGTTTTAGTAAATGAAAGTAATCACCACACAAAGATTAACTTTCACGACCCAACGTTTCGACACTCCGGTCTAGTGTCTTCATCAGGGGTGATCTGATGTTGAAACTCGGTTCCTTATATACTCTCAAAATGACGTCATCTATTAATCAGATGTAAATACTCTTTTGGCAAATAGCTTCCGTCATCCCTATTAAGGGCACAAAGACTCGCATTAATATGCCAGGCTTCCAAACAACGCCTTTGTCCATAACGATCATTAGTGGTAATGACTTTTGAATCGTTCCACCCAATGTTATGGTTAGTTTGACACACGTGTTCCGCCAAGGCTGATTTTGAACTGTTTAAGTTCGATACGGCCTTTTGATGTTCTTTTAAACGTGTGCCGAACTGGCGTTTTGTTTGACCTAGATATTCTTTCTCGCAATCACCACATGGTATAGAGTATACAGCATGAGTTTTCTGTTCAGTCGCTACGCGATCCTTGGGTTTCGCGAAAATATGTCCCAATGTCTGAAAGGGTTTTAAGGCAACTTTTATACCACAATTATTCAGGATCCTCCTGATTGGTTCTGCAATTCCCTGAATGTATGGAACTATAGCAAAACCTGTTTTTGAGGAATCACCCTCTGAGGGATTGCATCTAGTCGAGACAGGGGATTTTAGACAATCATTTAAAAAGTTTCGTGGATAATTGTTCTCTCTCAGTACAGTGAGGACATAATCACGCTCGTTGTCCCTAGCAATGCGATTGGATGGTAACGATTCAGCTCTTTGAAACAAAGTTTTTGCAACAGACTTTTTATGACTTTTGGGATGGTGTGAGTAGAAGGATAGATATCTGTCCGTATGTGTAGGTTTACGGTAAACGTCAGTTTCTAACTGCCCTTCGATATTTCTATGAACATAAGTATCCAAAAAAGCCAACTTTCCCTCACTCTCGCGCTCTACAGTGAATTGAATTGATGGCTCAATTGAATTCAAATGTTTCAACAAATTATCGATCTCATTTTTGTTAACCGCAGAGGCCACATCGTCAACATATCGTTTCCAAAACAAAGGTTTGACCGGACTAGAGGCTAAAGCTCTTTGCTCGACATCTTCCATTACTAGGTTAGCAATTACTGCCGAGACCGGGGATCCCATCGCCGTCCCAAAAACCTGCTGGTAATAGTTGCCTTCGAAAGTAAAATAAGTCGTATTGAGACAAAAGGATAAAAGATCGATTATATCCTCCACAGGTAACGATGTTCTTTGTGATAAAGAAACATCTTCTGTGAGTCTTTTTTCAGCAACTTTGATGGCAAGATTGACAGGGATTTTGGTAAACAAGGAAACGACATCAAACAATACGAGCACTTGGTCTGCGTTTAGAGTTTCACCTGTAATAAATTCCGCGAAATGAGTGGAGTTTTTTACTGTGTAGACAGTATTCCCAACAGTAGGAGACAATATTCTAGCCAAATACCTCGAAAGATTGTAAGTGGGGAATTGACAAAAGACACGATGGGTCTCAAAGGTATTCCCGACTTATGAATCTTCGGCAAGCCATAGAATCGCGGAGATAAACGATCGCTACTACGCAACAATTTATAAGTGACCTCGCTGATTTTGTTAGCTTTCTTAAAGAGTAATAGGCGTTTGTTCAATTCTCTTTCAGTCTTACCAGTTGGGTCAGACTTAAGGACACTATAGGTGTTTTTGTCATTGAGCAATGCACTCGCTTTCTCGCGATAGTTTTCTCTGTCCATTACAACAACACAATTGCCTTTATCTGCTGAGAGCACAACCCTGTCCGGATCTTTCTTTAAAGAAAGCAAAGCTTTAAATACGTTACTGTCAATATTTCTCGGAGGAGCCTTAGCACGTCTGAGGATGCTACTGACTTCAGCTCTTACCGTCAGCTTAGTTTCATCGTTAAGGTGAAAAATTCCTTCTTCAACCGAAGCGACAATTTCAGCTATTGGAATTCGCCTCGGTGCAATAGCAAACTTAAGACCATGCTCTAGTCCTTTCCTTTCAATCTCCGTTAACTCCTTAGTAGAGAGGTTTTTAACCCATCTCTTCTTAAGAGCCGAATCTGAGTGATCCGGTGGTTTGTGTCCCAACAAACGTAACAATTTTTTGTCATGTTTCTCTTTCTGTTTGAGGGAAAGTATGCGTTCCTTAGAACGACAAAAATCTTCAACCCAAAGGGCTTCAGAACTATCCAACGTTTCAGAAAGTTCGCCAAACTGAATGGTTGCGTCTGTTTGCGAACTTTCTGAAACGTTGGATAGTTCTGAAGCCCTTTGGGTTGAAGATTTTTGTCGTTCTAAGGAACGCATACTTTCCCTCAAACAGAAAGAGAAACATGACAAAAAATTGTTACGTTTGTTGGGACACAAACCACCGGATCACTCAGATTCGGCTCTTAAGAAGAGATGGGTAAAAACCTCTCTACTAAGGAGTTAACGGAGATTGAAAGGAAAGGACTAGAGCATGGTCTTAAGTTTGCTATTGCACCGAGGCGAATTCCAATAGCTGAAATTGTCGCTTCGGTTGAAGAAGGAATTTTTCACCTTAACGATGAAACTAAGCTGACGGTAAGAGCTGAAGTCAGTAGCATCCTCAGACGTGCTAAGGCTCCTCCGAGAAATATTGACAGTAACGTATTTAAAGCTTTGCTTTCTTTAAAGAAAGATCCGGACAGGGTTGTGCTCTCAGCAGATAAAGGCAATTGTGTTGTGTAATGGACAGAGAAAACTATCGCGAGAAAGCGAGTGCATTGCTCAATGACAAAAACACCTATAGTGTCCTTAAGTCTGACCCAACTGGTAAGACTGAAAGAGAATTGAACAAACGCCTATTACTCTTTAAGAAAGCTAACAAAATCAGCGAGGTCACTTATAAATTGTTGGCTAGAATATTGTCTCCTACTGTTGGGAATACTGTCTACACAGTAAAAAACTCCACTCATTTCGCGGAATTTATTAGAGGTGAAACTCTAAACGCAGACCAAGTGCTCGTATCGTTTGATGTCGTTTCCTTGTTTACCAAAATCCCTGTCAATCTTGCCATCAAAGTTGCTGAAAAAAGACTCACAGAAGATGTTTCTTTATCACAAAGAACATCGTTACCTGTGGAGGATATAATCGATCTTTTATCCTTTTGTCTCAATACGACTTATTTTACTTTCGAAGGCAACTATTACCAGCAGGTTTTTGGGACGGCGATGGGATCCCCGGTCTCGGCAGTAATTGCTAACCTAGTAATGGAAGATGTCGAGCAAAGAGCTTTAGCCTCTAGTCCGGTCAAACCTTTGTTTTGGAAACGATATGTTGACGATGTGGCCTCTGCGGTTAACAAAAATGAGATCGATAATTTGTTGAAACATTTGAATTCAATTGAGCCATCAATTCAATTCACTGTAGAGCGCGAGAGTGAGGGAAAGTTGGCTTTTTTGGATACTTATGTTCATAGAAATATCGAAGGGCAGTTGAAAACTGACGTTTACCGTAAACCTACACATACGGAGAGATATCTATCCTTCTACTCACACCATCCCAAAAGTCATAAAAAGTCTGTTGCAAAAACTTTGTTTCAAAGAGCTGAATCGTTACCATCCAATCGCGTTGCTAGGGACAACGAGCGTGATTATGTCCTCACTGTACTGAGAGAGAACAATTATCCACGAAACTTTTTAAATGATTGTCTAAAATCCCCTGTCTCGACTAGATGCAATCCCTCAGAGGGTGATTCCTCAAAAACAGGTTTTGCTATAGTTCCATACATTCAGGGAATTGCAGAACCAACAGGAGGATCCTGAATAATTGTGGTATAAAAGTTGCCTTAAAACCCTTTCAGACATTGGGACATATTTTCGCGAAACCCAAGGATCGCGTAGCGACTGAACAGAAAACTCATGCTGTATACTCTATACCATGTGGTGATTGCGAGAAAGAATATCTAGGTCAAACAAAACGCCAGTTCGGCACACGTTTAAAAGAACATCAAAAGGCCGTATCGAACTTAAACAGTTCAAAATCAGCCTTGGCGGAACACGTGTGTCAAACTAACCATAACATTGGGTGGAACGATTCAAAAGTCATTACCACTAATGATCGTTATGGACAAAGGCGTTGTTTGGAAGCCTGGCATATTAATGCGAGTCTTTGTGCCCTTAATAGGGATGACGGAAGCTATTTGCCAAAAGAATATTTACATCTGATTAATAGATGACGTCATTTTGAGAGTATATAAGGAACCGAGTTTCAACATCAGATCACCCCTGATGAAGACACTAGACCGGAGTGTCGAAACGTTGGGTCGTGAAAGTTAATCTTTGTGTGGTGATTACTTTCATTTACTAAAACCAGAGTAGCGATAATTACGATGGATTATATACCTGGTTGCCGTGAACTCATAAACTTCAATTTGTTGTTGTATAGTATACTAATGCCTCCCCCCACATATACCTTGTTGTCTCGAGATATGTTTAAAGAGTAGCCCTTCGGGGTGAAATTCCCAATAGATATAAGATCAAATTTGTCAGGGTGAAGCCAGGTTTTTGTTATCGCAAATATATCAAATTCATTCTCAACCACATAGTCTTTGACTAAATTGGCTTTGTTTCGAATAGACAGGCAGTTGAGAAGACCAAAAGAACAAAGCTGAGTAACAGCTGTATCAGGAGTGTTGGCAATGCTTGATAAAGGAATATTGATGAGATTGTTTCTCTTAATTAATATCATTTCTGCCATATATGTTTACAGGCTGATGATTTGCATGATGATAGTGATTGTATAGTGTCGCGGAGGTGTTTGCCAAGTAGGTATTATAGAAAATATTCCTATAGGTCATATGGAACAACCAACCTTTCTGTAGATTCAACTGCCCAAGCATTGAACTAAGCTCCTCAGGATTATTAGCGGGTCGAAACGTGTTCATCAAACGTGACTGCTTTCGATGTTGATACATCTTATCCGCCTGATTATTATCAAAAGATTGAGGACCAGGATTAGACGAAACATCCACACACATTGTTAGATCCTGCTTAAAAGGCTTCGCACATAGGACTAGACTAACAAATCCATGTTTCGGTTCTTTAGCAATCGCAAATGAGACTTTGTATTTTGATTCAAAACCAACTCGTTGTATGTTGACCCGACATCGAAAAGCAATATCTCTACAAATACTCAAGGTTATGCCATCCGCAGCCAATCCGTCCAAATCCATGCAATTAATGTTCTTAAATGCCATATTAATTGGTCGAGATGTACGAAACTCGTTAGATAAAATAAATATCATAAAAAAATATATAGAGCTACCGACCACCGCCATATTGATCGTGAATTAAGCAATATGGAAACACAATATTCATTTCCATACACGAAAAGGTGGTGATTCAATGATAACATCACGTTATCAGCTTTAGATAATTTCTTTAAAAACTTGTTTAACGAATCAAATAGAAGAAAACGGGAACGAAAAGAAGAAGTTGGGAAATCATTGTAAGTGTGTTTATTTCTATTTAAACCCGACAACTTTACTTGTCCAGGGAAAGCATGTTAGAGTTGTTTACTAGTAAAAACTATGTACACACACCTTGGGTTGTGGTGGACAAAATATTGAATCATTGGTTATTTTTATTGTAGATCACTAGCTGCCTGTAAGGAACACAAAAAATTTTATTACAATGCTTCAAAAACAGCTGGATTGAAGGTTGTCAAACTTAAATGATCTCCCCAGTGTTAAATCGATTGTTCGACTCCTACCATAACCGTGTTTCATTATAAATTCGTGAAAAGGATAAAGTAAAATAAATGAACGTGGCCGTTCAGCACAATATCTTGTACTCAATTGGCAAAGACAATGGTCCCAAAGTGGTAAATCGATGGTTCGAATCCTACCATAACCGTTTTTCATTATAAATTTCGTGAAAAGAAATACTGTAAATTAAGTAACCATGGCCATTCTCCACAAGATCTTGTAGTCTAGTGGCTAAGACAATTGTCTCCCAAGTGGTAAATCGATGGTTCGAAACCTGCTGTGACCTTTTCATTATGAACTTCGTGAAAGAATAAAGTAAACTAAATAACCAATGCCATCCAGCTCAAGACCTTGTGCTCTAGTGGCGAATACGATGCTCTTCCAAGTGTTAAATCGATGGTTCGAATCCTACCATAACCGTTTTTCATTATGAACTTCGTGAAAAAGGATAAATAAATTAAATAACCATAACCGTTCAGCACAAGATCTTGCAGTCTAGTGGCGAAGACAATCGTCTCCGAAGTAGTAAATCGATGGTTCGAATCCTACCATAACCGTTTCATTATAAACTTCGTGAAAACGATAAAGTAGATCAAATAAACGTAGCATTCCCCGAAGAACTTGTGGTCTAGTGGCTAACACGAGTGTTAAATCTATGTTTCGAATCGTGTCAAAACCATTTTTTATTACGAACTTCGTGAAAGGATAAAATAAACTAAATAACCATGGTATCCAGCACAAGACCTTGTGCTCTACTGGTGAAACGAAGGTCTCCTAAGTGTTAAATCGATTGTTCAAATCCTACCATAAATTTTTTTCATTATGAACTTTGTGAAAACGATAAAGTAGTTCAAATGAATATAGCCATTCCCCCGAAAAAACTTTTGGGCTAGTGGCTAAGACAATTTTTCCAAGTGTTAAATCGATGTTTCGAATCCTGCCAAAACCATTTTTTATTATGAACTTCGTGAAAAGGGTAAAGCAAACTAAATAATCAAGGTCATCCAGCACGAAGACCTTGCGGTCTAGTGGCGAAGACGATGGTCTCCCAAATGTTAAATCGATTTTTCGAATCCTACCATAACCGTTTTTCATTATGAACGTCGTGAAAACGATAAATAAATTAAATAACCATAACCGTTCAGCACAAGTTCTTGCAGTCTAGTGCGAAGACAATCATCTCCTAAATAGTAAATCGATGGTTCGAATCTTGCCATGACCTTTTTCATTATGAACTTCATGAAAAGAATAAATTAAACTAAATAACCATAGCTGTTCAGCGCAAAACCTTGCAGACAAGTGGCAAAGTCAATTGTGTCCCAAGTGGTAAATCGATGGTTCAAATCCTGGAATGACCTTTTTCATTTGAACTTCGTGAAAAGAATAAAGTAAACTAAATAACCATAGCCGTTCAGCACAAGACCTTGCAGACTATTGGCAAAGACAATTGTCTTCCAAGTCTTAAATGGATGGTTCGAATCCTGCTATGACCTTTTCTTTATGAACTTCGTGAAAGGATAAAGTAAACTAAATAACAATGGACATCCAGCAAAAGACCTTGCGGTCTAGTGGCGAAGACGATGGTCTCCCAAGTGTTAAATCGATGGTTCGAATCCTACCGTAACCGTTTTCATTATGAACTTCGTGAAAAGAATAAGTAAATTAAATAGCCATAACCGTTTAACGCAAGATCTTGCAGTCTAGTGGCGAAACAATCGTCTCCCAAGTAGTAAATCGAAGGTTCGAATCCTGCTATGACCTTTTTTATTATGAACTTGTTGAAAAATAATAAAGTAAATTAAATAACCATCGCCGCTCAGCGCAAGACCTTGCAGTCTAATGGCTAAGACAACTGTCTCTTAAGTGGTAAATCGATGTTTCGAATCTTGCTAAAACTTTTTTTTATTATGAACTTCGTGGAAGGATAAAGTAAACTAAATAACCATGGTCATCCAGCACAAAACCTTGCGGTCTAGTGGAGAAGACGATGGTCCTCCCAAGTGTTAAATCGATGGTTCGAAACCTACCGTAACCGTCTTTCATTATGAACTTTGTGAAAAGGATAAATAAATTAAAATAACCATAACCGTTCAGCGCAAGATCATGCAGTCTAGTGGCGAAGACAATCGTCTCCCAAGTAGTAAATCGATGGTTCGAATCCTGCAATGACCTTTTTTATTATGAACTTCGTGAAAAGAATTAAACAAATTAAGTAACCATCGCCGCCTAGCACAAGCCCTTGCAGTCTAATGGCTAAGACAACTGTCTCTCAAGTGGTAAATCGATGTTTCGAATCTTCCAAAACTATTTTTATTATGAACTTCGTGAAAGGATAAAGTAAACTAAATAACGATGGTCATCCAGCACAAGACCTTGCAGCTAGTGGCAAATACGATGGTCTCCATAGTTTTAAATCGATGGTTCGAATCCTAGCATAACCGTTTTTCATAATGAACCTCGTGAAAAGGATAAAGAAAATTAAATAACCATAAGCATTCATCACAAAATTTTGCATCCTAGTGGCGAAGACAATCGTCTCCCAGATATTATATCGATGGTTCGAATACTGCCATTGCATTTTTCATTATGAACTTTGTGAAAAGAATAAAGTAAATTAAATATCCATGGCCGTTCAGCATGTCTTCAGCAGGCTGTCTTTTAAGTGGTAAATCGATGTTTCCAATCCTGCCAAAACCATTTTTTATTATGAACTTCTTCGTAAAAGGGTAAAGTAAACTAAATAACCATGGCTATCCAGTACAAGAACTTGTGGTCTAGAGGCGAAGACGACTGTCTTCTAAGTGGTAAATCGGATGTTTCGAATCCCGTTAAAAGGGACTGAACAGAGGGACTGGGCATCGCTGTCAATCTAATGTTAATTAGGGAGGACCTATATTCATATATTCTGTTACGCCAGGATGATTTTTATTGAAAGTGAGTTGTGTTCAAAAGAAATTAACCAGGCACAGCAGATATGAATATGGTCCCCTCAATTAACGTCAGATTGACGCCAATGACTGGGGGAAGGGGTGAGAAGATGGTCGTGGGGTGAGAGCAAAAAGGAAGGACGACAGGTTGATAAAAAGAGAGAATAGTTGATAGGGAACGCTGTAGAAGGGACAACATAAACCAGACAACAAGGAAAACAGCCAAAACAATCGTTGCCTTCACAAACTTGATAGTATGTGTAAAGAAGGGGGTGTCAAAAATGGCCAAAAATGCGCCACGTAATTTGTAAACGGCCACTAGAGAGGTGTGAAAAATTTGCTTTGCCATATGTTGACAAAATGGACATCGTATACTAATTGCTTTAGTAAAAACGCATAAAAGAACGATGTTCAAAAGCCTCTGTATGGGAAAACTTTTTTTACTGCGGAAAAATGTCCACCATGACCCACCATGTTTCTGCACACGTAGCATTGCTGAAATCTTTAAATTTTCAAACTCTTCATTCGCTCGTAATTTGCTAAATACTCTAGATGTATTGCATGTAGGCAATGCAAACCATGAAAATCATCATTTTATGGAGTGTTTGGGTATAATGGCATTTTCCTTCCCCTTACAAAATTGGTATACAACCCATCATCATTTCGCCCACGGAGTTAAAGGTTTGTTTACAGTGTGGAGAAAACAAATTGGCTCAATTAGATTTTGTCTGCGGTTAACGAAATCATTTCCTAATTCAGCGCTGTCAATTGAAAATATATATATATATATATAATATATATAATATTATATATATATATATATATATATATATATATATATATATATTATATATTATATATATATATATATATATACTATATATACTACATTTCAATGATGTACGTAGTTGTTGACGGCGGACTTGCTTAAGTCATCGACAGATCCCCTTTTAGGATTTATATAAATATAAAAGTGGGACAAATTGTTCGAATAAGGCAAGCCATCACGGACGAAATTGACCAGGAGGTATCAAACAAACAGCAAACGGAATTCCCAGTAGCAATCAAGGTAGAGTCTTTGGCTGATGATATGGTCGCCCTATTGAAGAATAGTAGATTTTACACCGATGGAACAAGTGAAACATCCCCACTCAATGGCATTCTATTCATATTCTATAGTTTTGGACTTAGCTTGTCCTCAGGTATCGCCTCACAGACAATTAAAATACCCCTTTGAAAAGGATCTATATAAGACCTGATTTTATTCATTAGTGACTATTGAAAATGGAGACACAGAGTACATATACCTTTACAGTTTCCCCATCCGTTACTGCCGCCTTGGAGAAACAGGAACTCATTGGTAATCTGCGCGATCAGTTCAATCGTGATGTCTGCTCCACCATTCAGATTCATACGACGAATCCTAATAAAACGGAACGTGAACACGTAGCGTTTCTAATCATTTAAAAATAGCCGTTTTTAGCAGACAAATTGGTTCTAAAACAATAAGTTTACAAGCCTATCTCATGTACGTATAATACATTAGTTAGTTAGCACCCTAGGTCATTTCGTAATGCTCACAGGCCTGAATAAATCCTCTACATACCCCGTTCAAAACCGTCGCGTATTTTTGTATAGTATACAGTATAAAAGATATGACACTTCAACGGAAGATACCAAATGACCTATAATAATATATTAACATGATTTTATTGCAGGCTTCATGGCAACAAGCAAAACAAAAATAGATTTGAAAACCAACGAAGAAAGAGAGAAGTAGGAGTACTGTGACACTCGAAGGAGTATTTACCCCTTATACGTAATGCACTTACATAAAATCGCCATGTTCCGTGAGCTCTTGTTCGAACCGTTATCTTGTTTTCCTTCTTTTTATCCTAAGTGAAATTTCACTTACTTCGGTTTTAGCATCACTCACATTCACACTTGCTCACTTAATTCAAATAGGAAAGTGACTCCAAACGAACGGCCGGGTCGTCTAAACTGTCGGTGTTGTCGGAAGCAACTGAAGGCGAGACGGCAGAAACCTGCAGGGAACATGTGGTAGCGATAAAGAAGGAGATGGCCAAAAGTCGAAACAAAAACGTAGACCTGAGTAGGAATTAATGGAGGTCACTTTCCCTTCCAGGAGGCACGAAATCCTTCGTACGCCTAAAACTCTTAGAACGTCTTGGAAGAGTATCCGGCACTGACACTTGTGTCCGAGGTAAACTACTAATAGCTATTTTCAGTTTTCTCATTTTAAATTTCGGATCTTTGCCACACAGAAATTGTTTGCACGACGCCCGTCTTTTGCATCATTGTGGTAGCATGGTTGGTGAGCTTATATGCAAAGGTAAAAATTCCATTGGAGTGTTTTTGCCTAGTCTAAAAACCCTATAACGAACTATGCTATTCACCGCTTGTTACCTTCATATGTAGCATTCAAGCTCCGATTTTTGTTGCAAGTGGTTGAAATATATGATGTAGATATTCTTGTTTTTACTTCAGCTGAAAGCAGAGTTTCACAGGATAATGGGGATGACTGGAACAAAAAAAATGGTCAAAACGTTCGAAACTGAAATCTAGGCAAGTTGCTCAACCTAGTTCAAAAGAAAAAGGTTATTTCCGGGGTGAAAAAAAGTAAGAATGAAATGGTTGAAGCTATCACTGATGACCCTGGAAAAAAGTCAGGTAATGAAACTTTTTGGATTAAACACATATTTATACATTAAATGTGGTACAACAACTGCCTAAATAGAATAAAGAACTCTTCTTGACGTTTTGACCCAAGGGGATTTGTCAGGAAGGTTAGTATGAAAACAAATAAGGAAGAACACGTGGTTTGTATGGGGCACAAATTTATGCATCCTGTTTTGTTCCTTTATACTTGACACATACTGATTTATACTGTTTCTAATACTCTAATATTCTAATGCACTAATTTCTACTAATAAATCAATGCCTTAAGATAATTTACTTTTGTGTAGACATTGAAGAGGATGGATCTGTCTTGTTGCTTCAATTGTTCTTCAACGAGACCTTGACCTGCTAAATAGTCAGATGATTTGCGAATCGCTCTCGACTTCTTAACATAACTCCATTTTGAAGTTCAAATTTTTCGCTTGATTTTCTTTTCAATTGTGATATGTCGAGTTAATCTGCTTTGGTTTTTATTCACAATTGAAAAGAGAATTGAGCGAAATATTCCGTTCCATCGAAGATTTCCCCCTCCACCAATATAGTGAAAATCCACCTTAATAATACCGAATCCACAAACAATGCAGCATAAATGTGACCTTCCACGGGAAAACGTGCGTTAACGATAGTTCGTTGAAACAGCAAAACGAACGGATAACGAACGGGTAGTGAACGATCTGTCATAACGTTTCAACAAACCCAAAAAACGTTTTGACGAATTCAGCTAAAAATGTGAACGTTTAAAGTCGAGAATACGAACGGATAAATAAACGTTCAATCTGAAGCCGTTTGAACGATTTATGTTTATGAACGGTTTTAAAGAATTATTCTGAACGCCTGTTGCGCGTATGATTGACGCAAGATATTATTGACTAATAAGAAATATTTTCAAACACGTAACATGTGTTGGCGCAAGTATGCGTGTACATATAAATAGCTATACCTTCATTTGAATGTTTAACTAAATTTATTAGCTTAACTACCTAAATCACATTGTTTTATACTTTATATATATATATATTTGCATTTTGCATCAAAATTCGGATTTATTCGTTAGAAAGCCTTCAGTTATCAGTACAAATTATCATCGTTTGTCAAATTAATCAATGCATCATCTGCAACTATACACATCAAAATATTCAGCGCGTGTTTATTTGCAACAACGTTACAGATGTTTAAATCTCTCCACGGACAAACTATATGTATGGGTGGTTAAGGACATATAAACACATGCATGCATCCGTTTTATTAACACGGCTCTAAACCGAGAGTAAACGAAGATTGCAATAAATGGCCTGGCTTCGATAATAATATCATAGGCAATGTCATTGGTCACCGTTTCAGTTTAGTTGAGTTTCAGCTACGGGATACATATTTTATGTTAAGCTAAACACAAGAGATTCCATTGTTCACTATTGCTTATACTCTTTGACGCGCAAACGACTAAATTAATTAGCGCAAGGTCAAGTTGTTTACAGATGATAACCAGACATTAAGCCCGGCGCACACTGGAGGAAACAGCTGAGCTGAACGTCACTCGTGGCTGTTAGCTGAGCTGTTTCCTCAGGTGTGCGGTGTCGTGTTCCGCGATTTTCGCCACGCGTGCCATGAGCGCAGAATATTCAACATGTTGAATAATTTTGTGCACGAGTAACATTTCCTCACAGTGTGCGCGCGTTCTGAGCTATCAGCTCATCAACCAATACCAACGCGCATGCGTCTTTTCCATGTTTTACTGAAGTCAAGATGGCCGATGTCGATGAAAATCTAGACTCGAGCTCGTCGGGAGATGAAGAGGTTTTGCTTTCCCTTCTGATACTGCGGCGGAGACGAAGGCGTTTGAGAGCAGCTAACCGAAAGACTTGGGTTAAATCCTGGGTTTCACGCCGCCAAACCCATGGGGCATGTGCGAATATTGTTCGTGAATTGAATTACGAAGATCCAGAGAAATTCAGACAATATCATCGCCTAGACAGAACTTCATTTCAGGAAATTTTGACCTTAATATACCCTTTGGTCGAAAAGAAAGACACTCACCTTCGCTGCTCGATAAAACCCATTGAACGATTGTCCGTGACATTACGTTTTTTAGCTACAGGTTTGTCTATAGTTTGTTTCCCAGTTTTGTTGTATTATTGTCAATAATGATTACTATACAGACACGGAGTTTACTAATGAATGCCTCTTTTTTAAAACTTATCATTTTCAGGAGAGACATTCAGACGTCTTTCTTTCAAATATCGAATTGGTGAGAGAACAATATCATGCATAGTAGAAGAAACATGTCAAGCCTTGCATGAAGTTATGAAAGACAAGTATTTAAAGGTATAAAATTTTATTTTGTAAACTGTGTAGCTATAAAATATTAATAACAAGTATCAGTAAAAAGTATATTAATATAAATTATATAATGTATTGTCCTTTTGAGTAGTGATCCTCTCTGTAGGGCATACTATTTTGCCCATAAACTGGAGGTTGTTCGCTTTGTGGGGTACCAGGCATGATTGGGTGGAAATAATTTCTCTGGGGTTGGGGTTGTATGACTGTTGGTGTCTGTACTTCCTGGGTCAGTAATCCAGCCTGAGCTTGAAAAATAATATTATTTATTTTGTTTTGTGCCAAATTGCTTGCCACTTTATCCAATTCAGACAAAGCTTTTGCAACATAATTCCCAAAAGCATCATAAATGGTGTCGTTCCCTTTTTTTTTTGCTTGTTTGCAATAGACTGAGACAAATTCTTGATCAGGTGATACTCCTCCTCAGCCTGTTTCTTTCTGGACATTGCTCGTTTTTTCAGTGGTTCACTTGTTGATCTTCCAATGCTCTGATCACCACTTTCCTCTGTTGGATTTGTTGGGCTACTTGAAATAATTGATCAGGAGAATCATCATCTTCACCCTCATCATTTTCTTTGAAGCTTATTTCCGAAAATGGAGTACTACAACTAGCACGGGAATCCTAAAAATTAAACTAATAATTTATTTTCTTGACTCCAAGTAATAAAGAAGATTGGCTACAAATTGCATCAGAATTTAACATGAAGTGAATTATCCATGCTGTTTGGGAGCTATTGATGGGAAGCACATTGCTATTCAACAACCAGCTGATACAGGCTCTGAGTTCTTTAACTATAAGCACTTTTTTAGTGTAATTTTATTTGCCATGGTTGATGCAAACTACAAGTTTATTTATATTGATGTTGGAACAGCTGGCAGAGCAGGTGATGCTGGAGTTTTTGCTGATTCTGCATTGAATAAAGCACTGAGAACAAACTCTTTAGATCTTTCAGATGCAGTTGCCTTACAAGGGATATCAAAAATGATACCACATCATATTGTTGGGGATGATGCCTTTCCTGTAAGTAATCGTATAATGAAGCCATACCCTTATCGGAATTTGGAGAAAGAGAAGCGTATCTTCAATTACAGATTGTCAATAGCACGAAGAGTTGTCGAAAATGCCTTTGGCATTTTAGCTCATAGGTGGAGGGTATTCCTAACTACCATTAAACTATCACCCGACAAAGTTAAAGACATAATTTTTGCAGCTTGCTGCTTGCACAATTTAATGGTTGAAAAGAACAAAGCAAGTTATGCATCAGCTGCAGACCTTGAGAATGCAGATCATACATTGGTCAGAGGTACCTGGAGAAACGACCAGGTTTTGACTAATATGCAACCAACCACCCTGCACAATGCAACAAAGGATGCCAAAACTCAAAGGGTACTTTTGACTGATTATTTTAATAATCATGGATCTGTCCATTGGCAAAGCAGTATGATTGCTTAGCCATATTGCTTACGCAAACATGTATATATTGTAAGAGTTATCACTACCCTATTATCAACTGCACTGTTATTATACACTTTTTTTCTCTTTGTACATAAATATATAATACAAACTGTTTCCATGCCTTAAGTTCTTCAATGTATGTGCTTACCAAATCAATATTTGAAATTGAAGCCCGAGTTGCCACATGAGGTGTGAGAAACTGGAGTTTCTCAAGCAGCCATTGAGTGCGCTTGGTCACATTTTTTCTTGCACTTCCACTAGCTGGGGTTTTTTTTGCTTTGCTAAAGCTGTTTTTAGAGCTCTGATTTAGCTTTAACCCACTCACCTATAAATAATAATTGAATTTGTTTATTCAATCACAGATAACTTAAAATTTTTGATAAACAATAAAAAATGTCAAATTCTAGGCAATATTACTACTAAACCGTCAAGGAATCATATAAAACCTGCTGCACTGAGAGGAATCCTTGCTAGAAGGCAGAAGTGTACGAATTCCCTCATGCAGTATTCTTATTTGAGTTATTTCTACAATAACACTAATAAAATCTGAATTATCTTACATGTTGTTCCGAGTTTTTCGGCCAGTTCTTGAAGCGCCTTATCGCGTATCTCCCGGTTCTTAAAGTCTGGACTTCGAACGTCGTACAGACAAGGGTAATCGGGCCAAAAATTGGCCAATTTATCTTCCAACACTGCTTCAGCAACTGGTGAGTTGTTTGCCGCCATCTTGACTTCAGTAAAACATGGAAAAGACGCATGCGCGTTGGCATTGATTGCTGAGCTGATAGCTCAGAACGCACGCACACTGTGAGGAAATGTTCACTCGTGCACAAAATTATTCAACATGTTGAATATTCTGCGCTCATGGCACGCGTGGCGAAAATCGCAGAACACGACACCGCACACCTGAGGAAACAGCTCAGCTAACAGCCACGAGTGACGCTCAGCTCAGCTGTTTCCTCCAGTGTGCGCCGGGCTTTAATAACAGTTATACAGAATATCGCATACGCAAAGTTCGTTTGTATGCGAACCAGCGTAGTAACGTGTGCTTGAATGCTGTCAAAACTTATTTGGTATAAATAACCTACTACATTAAATATCCAAACCATTTATGCACGTGAAAATCCACATTTAAATTTCAGATATGCATTGCGCGGTAATAAAATATTTAAAATATAAGCTATTAGCTTATTTACCTAGTGCACACAATATGTTCCGTGCGGCAATAGCCTCTAGCTGCGGTCAAGCTTGTCGCGGAATGTCGCCTATAACACAGTAGTGTCAGTAGCAACTAAGGGCATCATTAAGAATATTTTAAAATTTGATAATAATCTATTTTATCGACTGCATGCACCATCGCCATATTTTCTTCGCAAAGCTAAAGCTGCAATGTCCCTATTTCTGCCGCCATATTTTTTCATATAAGTGATATGTTTTGTGACCATACGATCACATATGCATGTGTTATATACTGACTGAATCAGTATATCGCTAATTAATACTTTTGATATTAAATATATAATACATATTATAGTAAAATTAACTAATCAAGATTATTTAAGACATGCATGAAAGCATTAATCCATTTTGTCTTGCGAAATTTTTTTTATCATATAATATATATATATTTCGAGGTAGCATCTACCCTTTTTTATGAAAAATGTCAGCAAAATTTGTAAACAATTGTTGTTTCAATGTAAGTAAATGCATCCTATAAATTGTAACCACCACGGCCCAAGCTAACAACTTAAATTCCAACCTCAGCCAAGCCATTTTCAAGGTCTGGCAACCTTTCATGTCATGTTTATTCGGAATGATTGGATGATCGTGGCCCAACTTGATTCCACCGGCCATGATAAACAATCTAAAAGGTTATATTGCAGTGCGCATTTATATTCGAATACATTTTACTCACGTTAACATATACATAAAATGCAATTGAGAACGTCTTGTTATATACAATTGCATGATCATCTATATGAAATCTTACTTCGAATGCGTGTCATATTTCGATATATGCATGGTCAAAAAGGAGCTACAGTTTAGCGAAGCAAATACACTCAAGGGAAAAAAAACTTCAGTTTAAATCGAGACAACCGTTTTACGAATTCAGTTGATGATTTCATGGATAAGCCTGATTTCAATGCTTGCAGGAAAATAATTGCAAGCGCGCCTAATAAAGTGGCCCAGTCATGACTTTCCTTATATCATAGCTGTTTCATTTAGTGTTCATACCTGGTATTAACCTTTATATATGCACGCGTTAAAACGCCTTGACTTCTTCATATATGCTAATATCCAGCAAATATTTGGGACAGTCTTCGCGAAATTATTGGTAAAGATCTTTACCCCCGCGCTCATGCACGCATAAACAGTTGATAGGCGCCATTTCAAATTTGCTCATTTTGCCGCTTTAATGTTTAATCTAATATGTTGAACCAAATCCAATGCGATTGAACGAAATTCCGGCAAACGTTTCAACGAACGGTATATCAAACGGTTGAATGCTTTTGGACCAATTTTCAAACGTTTTTTCCTAAGCGTTCGAACGGGCAATTTCGAACGATGAACGATCTCGAAAATTATTTCAACGAACGCTTCAAGCGTTTGAACGGCAAACGAACGGATAACGAACGATATTTTCGAACGAACGAAATAGCGTTAACGTATGTTTTCCCGTGGAAGGTCACAAATATCGTTATTATATTATTAAAATATTGAACACATGAGATCAATTACGTGTCTTTTTTATATGTATATGTATATGTATATATATATATAAGGGATTTGGCGAATGCGAAAATGTGTGCATTTTTAGAGCGAAATATATGTTGTTGTTATGGACAACGCGATGCTTGGAGCATAAACTAAGACAAGGATTAACGCTTGTAACAATGTAATTAAGTAGAACAATTTTACAAATATTTTAAACATATTGTCCGGGCAATACACTGTTTTCTTGTCTAGATGTTTGACTTTGTCTTCCGTAAGCAAGAGTTTGCGTTGACAAGCCCGGACTTTTCCGGATTTGGACGCGTAGTCATGCAGCAATCGGGCCATCGGGCCTAATAGTGCCATATAAGGCCATATAGGGCCCAAAAGGCTAATAAAATACCTGACCCACGAAAAAACGAGCCAATTAATATTAGGAATTTGTTGAGCAAACGTCTAAATATGGGTCGCACGCGTAGAAACTGTCTTGTGTTTACCTATGGTAGTATACAAATTTAGGAAGGTTAGCAATCGTCGACCAAGTACACGGCATGGGCACAGAGGAACGCAAGAGATGGTTAAAGTGGAGTAAGAAAGGAATATGTGTACCTCGATCGAGTAAAGAACCAAAGGAATTCAATATGGAGGAGCGTCTGGAAAATTTATTCGAGCGCCAAGAAGAGATGGAGAGAAACTTTAATGTTTATTTAAGCACTGAAACCAAGAACCTCTATCTCGGGGGAAACGAAGAAAGTACATAAGGGATGGCTAACATTTTAGTTTGTGTGCATGTACTGGAGTAAGAAAAAGTACCGTTGAGCAGATGAACACATGCTTATAACTACACATGAGCAGACATCTGGTCATAAAACTGCGTTGCTGCTCGATAACAAGGCATTTACAAACTTCTAGTGCTAAGAGGATGAGCTGCCAATTTTGTGGAAAATATTTCAGCCGCAGTTACAATCAGCGCAGACAAGAACGGGAGTATTGCCTACTACGAGAACAAGGAAGAAACATGGCTCAAACAGACTTGGACAGTCAAGAAAGTGATTTCCAAGATGATGTCTCGACCACTTCGACTCAGCAATCTGGAAGTTCGACGACAACGGACTCAGAATGTGAAGAAGAAATGGATCCCTGGATACCGTTACTAGAAGAAGCATAACATAGAAGTAACACAGCATTCAAGGAAATGAAAGAAAGCCTTAAAAACCACAGTTTTCCTGAAAAATCAACGCAACGGCTGGCAACCTAGTAAGATTTTGGAATCTTAATTCATCTCAGAAGCAGGACAATATGGCCAATAATGCCAAGGAAAATGCTTGTTTTTTGAAGCAGAGACATTGTGTGAGAATTACGGTGTTTTTTTAGTTCTTTTTATGGCATCACCCTTGAATACTCCATCAAATCCACCTTCGCCAATCAAGCCATTCTCGATATAGTAATAAATCGCTCCTGAAAGTCAAAAGCAATTGCTTGTCAATATAACTGAACAACTAAAGAAATATGTGAAGTAAAATGGATTTTAGAATAAAAACGCAAACTCTAAAAATTTTTGTAGCGATAGAATCGACTTGCCTTTTAACTTGCAAACTTCAACAAAGTTTTCCCCATCGACAACTCTAGTGACGCCTGGCACAATTGAAGGTTGGGAAGGTTTGAGAAAATAAATGGGCTTACCAAAGGATTGTTTTGAAATTAAACTTTCATAAATCCTTGTCTTTCCCATCGCTGGTAGTGAAGTTTGTGTTTCATCGAGTTTCGGCCGACTTTGTAGTCTCAAAATCCACGAAGTATCTCTGGTTGGTCTTCGAACCAGAATCTGAACCCATCCTTTACCAACGCAACTGCACCCATTGCTTGAGTCACAAGATTTCTGTACTGAGCCTACGGTACCAGTGGCCTTTAAATCGCGGGTAAGAAGGTCAGTTGCTTTCGTATCGAATTTTGTGTTTGAAACCTGGCTAGAATCATTTGCACGAGCTCTGCTATCAGTTGAACAAGCCTGGAAAAGTCAAATACGTTACTAAGAGCTTTCACTAGAAGAATATTAAAACTTGGTCGCTCTTGCAAATATATTTTGTTGTTTAAGCATGAATACGCTGGGCAAACAGCGTATGCGAATTTAAACAATGATACTCAAAGCATTTTCCTTACCTGACTAATTGAGGCCTTGTTTTAGTTTCTCTTAAGCTCAACTTTTAAAACCTCAGGCTCCGTGCCCTTCTGCAGTGAATCATCTCCCACAAACACTTTTCCTGCCGAACAATATGCGCATGACATGTTCGAAGTTTCCCGGTTGTTGACTGTAACCGTGATCAACCCATTGCCAAGCAACCATCTTCTTGACGCTCCATTGTGCAGGAGTCGTTCAACAACTGCACTTCTATAACCAGAGAGGTGCTGAATTCACCTAACGCTCGCCTGCACTGTTTGTCTAGAATAACGCTAAACTCTGTATGAAAGGTATCTGTATGAAGCACAAATTACCGATCCTTTATTACAAATTACAAGGCTAAAATCTGCGTTTGAAGGTAATATTAAGCACAAACTTAAATATTAGTTGTAACCTCAGAATTACTGGTTAAAAATGGCCTCGGAATAACATTAGTTTTATTTGTGACCAATATTTCTTCCGTTTCTCGCAATCCGTGCACGTGATATCAACAGGTAAGTTAACGGACCAGGCAAAAGTCCCTGCTTTAATTCGGGCACACACACAACGATTTTACGGTAATTGGTCCATTTAGGTTTATACATATAGGCAGCCCTTGCCCAGACATGTTTTCCTTCTCGCGGCGCTTGCGCCTCGCGCGTGTACGCCAGTCTACTTGGTCTAATATTGTGACCACTGAGCATAGGAACCCCAATAAATATTGTTGAAAGAAAAAGTAAAAGTCCAGTTACGGTTGCAAGTTCAGTAACGTCAGTGATCGCGAAGCATATAAATATATAGTTATTGAGAAGGATGGAAACTCTTGTAATAATATAAACATACATACGAATTTCACTCGCAAAATTTCATATCAAAACAACGAGAATCCCTCAAATAAATTATCACAAATACATTTTAGATACTCGAACAATAAATATTCCATTAAAAATATTTTAAAAAGCAAATGAAAATGCACAAAAAATGTACAAAACTTTTGCCTATTTGCCGAAAAATATCGTGGAACCATGCGAGATATAAAATGCGGTTTGAAGAACGAATCTGATTGGTCAAAAAAATAAACAAACGACGTGTGCTTGTCAAGCATCCGGGGGTAAAGTCAAAGTTTAATTCAAGTTGAAAAAAAACGAGAACACACAAAAAAATTAAAGTTTGTAAAAATACATGTCGAAAATTTATAAATACTTTTTTATGCGAACGTTTTAAACGCAAATGGGCTAAAATTTCAAGATGACTGCAAAGGTTAAACCGGTTTTTCAACTTGAATTAAGCCAAGGCCTAGTTCTCAGCTCGCAGACTGAGGAAACATTGAAGAATGTTTAAAAAACCACAATGTAAGACATCATGGAAAAATCGCGAGAAATAACATTGAATTTGGCTTACCACAATTCGTATCTCCGATGCAATAGACGTCCGCTACGATTGTCATAATGAGTTTTTATGTGGTACACTAATATATTGAATATTCGTTCTGCAATTACATAATAGGAAAGGGAGAATAAAAAAATTATATTTTATATAACACCAGTGTATGATAAATAGAACTGTACAGCAAAATAGGCTATTACTCCTGACAATAATGTTGCACAGAAGCAAGACATTAAATATCTCAGAAATATTTGGGCTAAAGACCCCGGAATACCACTAAACAATAGCGGTTGAAATGATTATTTGAATAGTATATTACAACCAGCATACAGTTATAACCTGCATTTTTTTATAAGTAAAAACAATAATCAAAATAATACGTTGCTTTGTTATCTCAAATTACTCACCCATAGCAAGATATATTTTAGAAATTCCATATCTTTCATCTTTTTTGGTACTCTGTTGTCTTCGAAATGTCCCAATTTTACATGTTTTCAATCTGTTGTAATTTTAAGTAATTCTTGGGCTAGGATGTGCAAAAGAATCGAAGAAATAGCATTTCATAAGTGCTAAGCGATAATCGTTGGTAAGCACGTGCTTAAGACAAGCTCGAATCGGAACTAGGTCAGAATTTCGGATTTTTGCCTGAATTTGTTTTCCATATTTTATTATTGTGAAATATTATTGCTGGTGATGCGATAATTCATATCATCAGGTATGTTTATATAAAAAATCGGAAAAAATCTTCTAAAGGCTCGATTTTGACGCTATATATATCAAAATAGTACTGTATATTTGAACTAAACCACTGCAACCGGTTTTCGTTTACATTTTGGCCAATATCCTAAGGATTAGGCCGCTTTGATGTGTAATATTGAATATATAAAACGCGTGAATATCATACCTGTGAATAGCTATGTATGCATGGCGGTAAAACGCCATATTTCGACTGGAATTTGCAATATTTACCCTTGAAATTTACTACATTTGCGATTTTGTCAGTTTGTTATATTTACTATTATTCCAGGCCATGCCCAATTCGACAATATTCTGAAAGGTTCCGTAGTTAAATGTACCACATAATTCAAATGCTACAACAGTTTGAAAGATTTACTTGCCTTTTAAATTCCGACTTTCCTGCTCGATGGGGTTCTAAAGCTGGTGGGGAAATAAAGCCTTTTAATAATGATTGAACTGTATTTTTTTGTGAACTTCATGAGAGAAATAATCGAACAAATACACACATACTGTGATACATTGGCTTGGAATATGCTCCAAAACGTGTGAAATCGAACATTTGTTGTGCAATCACCTTGCAAATATCAAAGAAACGGGATCAAAATTTGAATATAGATTAACCAATCTGATTGGTTTTTATTGAACCAATCATGGAGTACAAAAATTGACCAATGACAAATTGACCTGTGGACAGAAATAACCAATCAAGTTGTCTTAATTTTGCTGAATTATGCAAGAGCCTACAGGCTTTAAAACAGGGCCGTCTGGGACCGTTTTCTTCAGGTAAGTGAGTTCTTTCTTTAGGTAGGATCAAGGTATGTGTAATTATTTTTTTAATAGAAGTAGATCCCCGTGGCCACTCTGTTAGCTAAGAATCTCTGTCCCCGTATCTGGAAACACGGCTCACTGCTTGTCTAACTGTGTTTTGCTCTTCGTTTTCTAGGGAGCTACTAATAATTTTTTTTGTGTTTTTCAGACAAAGACGATCGTAGTTTAGTTTCAGTATCCAACCCTAAGAAGCCACCCCATATCCATGCCGTCAGTTAAACCCCTAGCCGCAATTGCCTTCATGCTAATTGTAAATGCTTCCTTTTCTAGGAACAACTCACCATATTTTTTGTCGTTTCAGCTACAGAGTTAGTGGGTTGTGGGTTGTTGGATGTTGTGTCGTCGGTTGTGTGTTTTGTGTTGTACGTTCGTATTGTCTGCCAGTCGGTTTGCGAGTTGCCCTGTAGCTCTCGCTTTTTCCTGGCCACACAAAGAACACATTTCGGATACTCCTTTTTAGGAGATTGGGTTCGAGTCCCATGAATGTGTCAATTTTGCGCTGATATCTAATGTGGTCAGTCTCTAATACATAAGCACAACATCCAACGGACAATCTGCATCCTTTCACCACACCAAATACAAGTGTTGTCCTCATACAACAGAATGGAACATCCAACAGAGTAAGGAGTAAACAATACCCAAGAAAAAGTTCTCATAACTTCTCAAACAGGACAGGATGCGGCACTTGTTAATGAAGTATTCTCGATGTTTAAGGGACCCTCTCAGTTAGACGTCCGATCAGAGGATATTTCAAAGTGGTAAGCTGATTTAAGCATGTGATTACTGTGCGAATACTCAACCCATTTTAATAAATATGAGACCACTAAACTCATTGCTGTCTGCTCGTAAAGCGCGCACACAGATAATGTTGATTTTATCTGGAAGTATTTTATAAAATCAACTAGAAATTGTGTTATCTCAAAGAAAAAACATTTACCTATTTGTATAAATTTAGTTCATTTCAAAAGCTTTCCTATAAGCCAAGATATTTATTGCCGAACTATTACTTTTTAAATTGAATTTTAGAGAAGCGAAAATACGGAAAGCCTTCCAAAAATCTCGCCTAAAAACCTAATGTGCAAATAATTATCACCATATTGGCGAAAATTTTACAATTATGACTTCTAGGGACAATTTTACTTCGGAAATCGATTACCGGGCTTATTTTACTCCAACGGGGTAGGCAACCTTACGTTTTTGACACCTTTAACCTCATGTGACAACCACAGGTGCGGGCCGCTGAGCAACGCCTCGCTATACACAATAACAAATAAAAAAAGCTATATTTTTCGAGTTTTTCTGCCCATCCTGACTTAAAAACTATCAGAAAAGATAGCTAAAGCCTTTACAGTTTACATGTAACGGTTAAAAGACGACAGGATAAAAATAAAAAAGAAAATAACGAAATTCCAAAGGCGAGTTATATTTCCGTTTGTAATCCAGTATAATTTGATATAATTTTTAGAGCTGCACTGCAGTGTCAGGTTAACAGCAATATTGATTAATTTCTGGATTAAAACAGAAGCAATTGGGTTAAAGTATTTTTCTTCAGCTATATTTTGGTGGTATTTTTGTGCTTTCTAAATTAAACGTATAAATTTAAACATTGAAAAACCGAGATAATTTCATGATATCTGGTGATGGAAGGCATGACAAGAAATATGCCTACACAATATTTTGCTGTACAGTTCCATATGTCATTCATTTTACACTGATGTTATTAAAAATAGATTTATTTTTCTCTCTTTCCTATTATGTAATTGCCATTTACCAATATACAGGGGTTGGGGGTATTATGTGAATATGAAAGAAAACAGCCTGCATTTTGTTCTGTATATTCTTTTTGTTATAGAAGTCACAAAATACATGCTGTTACTACACAGTATAGGGCCTTGTGATTCATATACAATTATAGTTTCAATTGTGTGAAAGTGATGTTCTTGTAATCTCAATTGTAGATTCTATTGCATATAGAGCCGAATTGATATGGCAACATATCTTTGAGAATTGAAGTTTATGGCGGTTCTTCAGGTATGTTCTAGCAATTCACTGAAGTACTATTTGTTCGCTAAGGTATGTTGTCCCATGGTAGCGGTACGCACGAACCTGGAATATCACAATGCTGATAGCCTCACAACTATGGACAATAATATATTAATTTACTTGTTCCTTGTTTCTCAATTTTAGATCAAATAAATTATGGCAACCCAAGAGTCGCTAACAATTATTACCTTTATCTATTCACTGAATACACCTCCATCCATTGCTGTGCCATACATGGATTTGATTGACTGACATACCAAGCAAGGTAAATATTGCAGGCTACATGGTATATGTTCAGTTTATTATTATGTCATATTAAGACTGTTCGACATTATTTTTTTATTCAGTAATTCCCCTATATGGGAATGTGATAAAATTCGAAGTTAACCCCTAGTAAAGATTTCACAAAATCAATTGAAATAACGTTGTACTTCGACTGGTTTCAATTCTGGAGGCCCCATATATGGCACAATTATCTGCATTATCGTTTCATTTTTGTTGATGATTGTTTCGATGGTGTTTTGGTGCCGGAAGATAGAATAATTGATACTAATTATTGCCCCCCGTACTGAAGACACATAACATCCCAGATAATAGCAAAAGTTGTTCGGAATGCGGATAAGTCGACAGGACATGGTCGCTTAAATGAGGCAGCTTCTTGATCTGCACGGAAGAATTACCAGGACCAATGCATTCAAATTGACTTTGGCATAAAAGATGTTGTCGGAGCGATTTCACTCAAAGTCGCCGTAATTAAAATTAGTAGGTGAAGAGCTACTCTGTATCCTATAGTTCCGACGGGCAAAAATTCGCTCATTACAAAATAAATGGATTAGTCAGGGTTAGCTGGATTAATAAGCAAGGCTCCTACAGATTACCCTCTCACGTTATATGCATCACATCATTTCCATGCGGTCATATATAACTTTTAATGTGTGATTAAGATTAATTGTTTAAAAATTACTCATTTCATTAGAGACTCACTAGTGGAAAATGTCCTATCACCAACTGTAACCGCGCTTTACATCCGCCTTCATCCAAAGACATGGTACGCAACATATCTTTGAGAATTGAAGTTTATAGCTGTTCTTCAGGTATGTTCTAGCAATTCACTGAAATACTATTTGTTCACTAAGGAATGAGAAATGACTGAGAGATCCATCTGACTGAAATATATAGCGAAAATATTTCAATAAGTGGCTTATGTAAGGGTGAGTTTTTGATTTAGAAATAAGTTGTTTACACGATGAATTTTTTTTCTTTTTTTCCATTCTTACCCCTCCTGTGGGTTTGTCAGGTTTTTTACTAACTTAGGTGCATTGGAATACAATTAAAAAAAAGCATGTTTTAGAAGTGATACCTGGACGGGGAATCCAGCATATCATTATGAGGAACAAAGCTATTATAGCCGTATATACTCAGGGCTATCACAATCAAGTTTAGTGTTATCGCTTGATTTTAATGTTTGCTGCACGGTCGGATTCTCACAATTAAAAGAAAATAAAGCAAAAAGTTTCACACGTACAAAAGTATAGGTATGGAACTGTTCTTTAATTTATCGGAAGAACTAGCGCGTTTTTAACCCACCACGTGTGTCAATGAGGATGCATATTCCTTCGATGTGATCTTACCTGAAGCATTTTCAGTCATGCTATGCAAATTTTATGTTATTATCATATTAATTTCTTAAGAAATTCATTGTTTTCACAGTGAATGAACTCCAAAATATTAACAGAGCATGACTAAATTGTCGTGTTAGCTACGTAACTGAGTATTTTATTTGCTCGCAGAGACTCGTCTGTCGAACGTGACCGTCGGCTAGTCTTCACCATGTACGCAAAAAACGTTCGCAGAATGCGCTCTGCTTTCGTAAAACGAAATCACGGACAAAACTCTGAATTGAGATTAAGTTCAATACACAACCGACACAAACCTTTATAAGCGTTTCGTCATCCGAGGAACACAATAAAACATTTTGTTGCTAGAGATGAAAAAGTTAAATTATGGTCGTTAAAGTTTAGGATATAAAGACAGTAGTGATAAATAAATAAACACGCGCTTACCTTCGAATCCCTGTTGGTGATGCCATTTTCATGTAAGGGCTAAAAATACGAAACAGTATGAATAAAGTTAGTTTAGTTCAGGCTCCTGTAGTAACACTGGATCAATAACAGATGATCCTTAGCTTGGTGTCAATAAAAGCGCCAATCACTTCCTGACATTTTCCATAAACTTTAGTCTTCGCGTGTGAATCAAATATTCCAACTTGTTTCATTCATTCTTCGAAGACTACACATGGCTAGACTCGCGCTAAACGACATCCTCACCGGAAAGCACATTGCACATTCATAGTTGGTTTAGTTGTCAATCGCAGTCTGTAGTACAGATCGTTAAATAACTCGAGCCTGAAAACAAAATAGAAAATTCGATCGAATCATGAATTGTTTCATCCATGATTCTATACTTCTCTACTACATACTGCAGGACTAATAACATTGTGTGAACTGTGCAGCAATATAGAGAATAAGTCGCTGAGGTATATTATATATTAGGTATCTGGAATCGTTTTTATGACGCGGGAAGCAAGACAGTAGTTTTAATATTTGCAAATCCTGATAGATAAATGTCGTGGACTCACACATTTGTTATCGGCGTCTCCCCGTCGTTTTGTTCCAACAAGACTCTCAAATAATAGCGCCTGATAGGAGAGATACGTTACTGAGTTGATTGCGATCAAGGGATAGGGGGGGGGGGCGCTTTAAGAAGAACTGTTAAAAACCTAGAGCAGTATAAGGCTTATCACTAACCTATTTTCAGTTGATCAGCTAAACATTCATGCAGGACTTCAAACTAAAGGTGATTCAAAAAAACAACGTAGTTTCCACTCAGGTCTTTTTCCATTGCAAATTTGCGCATCTCAGATTCGAGAGCCCCAGAAGTTCCTCTCGCGTCTGTCACATTGAAAACAAAAGAAATTTTTTCATACTCTTTTACGACAACAGTTTAGAGAAAGAGGTCAGGACTATTGAATTGTCTTGTTATACTCATAGCGACAGGAAAATCTCCATTACCTTTTCATTTCCTATATTTTCAATGGAAACTAACTTTAACTTCGAGACTCACCTTGTAATTCCAAATCAGGTTGTACGCTGTCAGATCTTGACTGAATCTGTAAAAAAGATCCGTTTAAATACCATTGCTTTTTCATCTTTCAAACGACTAGAACATTTCCCATTTTCTTAATATGAACACTTACTTGTAATAAAACAACTGGATTTAAATTCTCACATCTTTCCTGGCTTTGAATCCTATTTTTGTCCTCCAATGCGAGAGATATCCTTCAAGTTGATTCCTTGACGTTCCTCTCGCTTTTCCTGAGCTGTAACAGACAAGTATAGCGCGTGAAATAACAGGCTTATACGTACATACAAGCATGCATCATGAAATTTTGGAACACGATTGTTGCTTTAAAACGTACTCTGCAAGCTTTACATTGTCACGAATTGATAAATGATCTTCTTTAGTCTCCGGTGGCTGAAGGAAAGATAAAAACTTTCCAACAAAATTGCTTCTTTACAAAAAGGTTTTACACTTCTGAATGAATTACTATGTAATTATTTCGTCAGTGGGGCAATTGGCACAGTATAAGGATGAATGATGGAGTTTAGTTACCAAAGCAGTTGATACCACTTAGTCACTATTATGATTGGTTAGTCAGAACCACTGGAATGGGTTCATGTAAATAATGGCCCTTGCAAAAAATTCTCAAAGATTTCCTACCTCGTCAGGGCTTTCAAGGTAATAGAGCAAACCAGCAGGCTGTGAAAATCGTATTCAAATTTATTACATAATGGTTTATGAACCAAAACTTACGAACAGGAAATCCCGCATTTAAACTTTATTGTATATTTTAGACATTAAAAACTATAACTGCTTTAATACGAACATTATTCTCACAAGTAATGCCATTGCTCTTGGATGACCAGTTGTCCAGAGAGCCACTAGATGTCCACTCAATTGCCTATATGCCAACAATAAAGATTATAAATTACTTATGGAGTATGCTTGTTAGTTTCAATTGAACTATTTACAGATGGCTAGTATATAGAGGATTATAAAATCACAAGTTTTAAGATGAATCTAAGAATGTTGCTAAAATACAACTCAGGTCCTCCGGATGGAATCGAGGCTATACATCTGCAACAATTTTTTAATTTATCACACTAATTCGCACCTGTTCAGTAGCGAACGTCTATCAGTGCTTTGCGTAATCATGGCCATGCGTAAGCGTTTTGGTAGAGCGCCCTTGGCAAGCGCCAAATCTTGTATTTTTGCCGCGGTTTCTTCATCAGCTTCCTAAAGTGAAGTTCAAAATAAATATCAACAGATGATTTTAGGCACTTCACACGGTGCAGGAATATTCTAGAGGTTTTAAAGGGTTAATTTCGTGTGGTATTATACACACTTCAAATTCAAGCCAGGAACAGTTGATGGAAAAATTAGTCAACTATACGTTCTCAGTGACAAGAGCATTTCACCGGCATCGCAAAAGCGATTCCTGCCGGAGGATCTATAGTTGACTCATTTTTCCATCAACTGTTCCTGGCTTGAATTGAAGTGTGTATAATACTTCTCAAAATTAAGACGCTTTAAAACCTCTTAAATATCAACTGTTGTGAAAAGACAGTAGTTTGAATATTTGCAAATCCTGATAGATAAATGTCGTGGACTCACACATTTGTTATCGGCGTCTCCCTGTCGTTTTGTTCCAACAAGACTCTCAAATAATAGTCGCCTGATAGGAGAGATACGTTACTGAGTTTGATTGCGATCAAGGGATAGGGGGGGCGCTTTAAGAAGAACTGTTAAAAACCTAGAGCAGTATAAGGCTTATCACTAACCTATTTTCAGTTGATCAGCTAAACATTCATGCAGGACTTCAAACTAAAGGTGATTCCAAAAAACAACGTAGTTTCCACTCAGGTCTTTTTCCATTGCAAATTTGCGCATCTCAGATTCGAGAGCCCCAGAAGTTCCTCTCGCGTCTGTCACATTGAAAACAAAAGAAATTTTTTCATACTCTTTTACGACAACAGTTTAGAGAAAGAGGTCAGGACTATTGAATTGTCTTGTTATACTCATAGCGACAGGAAAATTCTCCATTACCTTTTCATTTCCTATATTTTCAATGGAAACTAACTTTAACTTCGAGACTCACCTTGTAATTCCAAATCAGGTTGTACGCTGTCAGATCTTGACTAAATCTGTAAAAAAGATCCGTTTAAATACCATTGCTTTTTCATCTTTCAAACGACTAGAACATTTCCCATTTTCTTAATATGAACACTTACTTGTAATAAAACAACTGGATTTAAATTCTCACATCTTTCCTGGCTTTGAATCCTATTTTTGTCCTCCAATGCGAGAGATATCCTTCAAGTTGATTCCTTGACGTTCCTCTCGCTTTTCCTGAGCTGTAACAGACAAGTATAGCGCGTGAAATAACAGGCTTATACGTACATACAAGCATGCATCATGAAATTTTGGAACACGATTGTTGCTTTAAAACGTACTCTGCAAGCTTTACATTGTCACGAATTGATAAATGATCTTCTTTAGTCTCCGGTGGCTGAAGAAAGATAAAAACTTTCCAACAAAATTGTTTCTTTACAAAAAGGTTTTACACTTCTGAATGAATTACTATGTAATTATTTCGTCAGTGGGGCAGTTGGCACAGTATAAGGATGAATGATGGAGTTTAGTTACCAAAGCAGTTGATACCACTTAGTCACTATTATGATTGGTTAGTCAGAACCACTGGAATGGGTTTATGTAAAATAATGGCCCTCGCAAAAAATTCTCAAAGATTTCCTACCTCGTCAGGGCTTTCAAGGTAATAGAGCAAACCAGCAGGCTGTGAAAATCGTATTCAAATTTATTACATAATGGTTTATGAACCAAAACTTACGAACAGGAAATCCCGAAAACTTTATTGTATATTTTAGACATTAAAAACTATAACTGCTTTAATACGAACATTATTCTTACAAGTAATGCCATTGCTCTTGGATGACCAGTTGTCCAGAGAGCCACTAGATGTCCACTCAATTGCCTATATGCCAACAATAAAGATTATAAATTACTTATGGAGTATGCTTGTTAGTCTCAATTGAACTATTTACAGAGGCTAGTATATAGAGGATTATAAAATCACAATTTTAAGATGAATCTAAGAATGTTGCTAAAATACAACTCAGGTCCTCCGGATGGAATCGAGGCTATACATCTGCAACAATTTGTTAATTTATCACACTAATTCGCACCTGTTCAGTAGCGAACGTCTATCAGTGCTTTGCGTAATCATGGCCATGCGTAAGCGTTTTTTTTAGAGCGCCCTTGGCAAGCGCCAAATCTTGTATTTTTGCCGCGGTTTCTTCATCAGCTTCCTAAAGTGAAGTTCAAAATAAATATCAACAGATGATTTTAGGCACTTCACACGGTGCAGGAATATTCTAGAGGTTTTAAAGGGTCTTAATTTCGTGTGGTATTATACACACTTCAAATTCAAGCCAGGAACAGTTGATGGAAAAATTAGTCAACTATACGTTCTCAGTGACAAGAGCATTCACCGGCATCGCAAAAGCGATTCCTGCCGGAGGATCTATAGTTGACTCATTTTTCCATCAACTGTTCCTGGCTTGAATTGAAGTGTGTATAATACTTCTCAAAATTAAGACGCTTTAAAACCTCTTAAATATCAACTGTTGTGAAAAGACAGTAGTTTGAATATTTGCAAATCCTGATAGATAAATGTCGTGGACTCACACATTTGTTATCGGCGTCTCCCCGTCGTTTTGTTCCAACAAGACTCTCAAATAATAGTCGCCTGATAGGAGAGATACGTTACTGAGTTTGATTGCGATCGAGGGATAGGGGGGGCGCTTTAAGAAGAACTGTTAAAAAGCTAGAGCAGTATAAGGCTTATCACTAACCTATTTTCAGTTGATCGAGACTCACCTTGTAATTCCAAATCAGGTTGTACGCTGTCAGATCTTGACTGAATCTGTAAAAAAGATCCGTTTAAATACCATTGCTTTTTCATCTTTCAAACGACTAGAACATTTCCCATTTTCTTAATATGAACACTTACTTGTAATAAAACAACTGGATTTAAATTCTCACATCTTTCCTGGCTTTGAATCCTATTTTTGTCCTCCAATGCGAGAGATATCCTTCAAGTTGATTCCTTGACGTTCCTCTCGCTTTTCCTGAGCTGTAACAGACAAGTATAGCGCGTGAAATAACAGGCTTATACGTACATACAAGCATGCATCATGAAATTTTGGAACACGATTGTTGCTTTAAAACGTACTCTGCAAGCTTTACATTGTCACGAATTGATAAATGATCTTCTTTAGTCTCCGGTGGCTGAAGAAAAGATAAAAACTTTCCAACAAAATTGCTTCTTTACAAAAAGGTTTTACACTTCTGAATGAATTACTATGTAATTATTTCGTCAGTGGGGCATTGGCACAGTATAAGGATGAATGATGGAGTTTAGTTACCAAAGCAGTTGATACCACTTAGTCACTATTATGATTGGTTAGTCAGAACCACTGGAATGGGTTTATGTAAATAATGGCCCTTGCAAATATTCTCAAAGATTTCCTACCTCGTCAGGGCTTTCAAGGTAATAGAGCAAACCAGCAGGCTGTGAAAATCGTATTCAAATTTATTACATAATGGTTTATGAACCAAAACTTACGAACAGGAAATCCCGCATTTAAACTTTATTGTATATTTTAGACATTAAAAACTATAACTGCTTTAATACGAACATTATTCTTACAAGTAATGCCATTGCTCTTGGATGACCAGTTTTCCAGAGAGCCACTAGATGTCCACTCAATTGCCTATATGCCAACAATAAAGATTATAAATTACTTATGGAGTATGCTTGTTAGTTTCAATTGAACTATTTACAGATGGCTAGTATATAGAGGATTATAAAATCACAAGTTTTAAGATGAATCTAAGAATGTTGCTAAAATACAACTCAGGTCCTCCGGATGGAATCGAGGCTATACATCTGCAACAATTTTTTAATTTATCACACTAATTCGCACCTGTTCAGTAGCGAACGTCTATCAGTGCTTTGCGTAATCATGGCCATGCGTAAGCGTTTTGGTAGAGCGCCCTTGGCAAGCGCAAATCTTGTATTTTTGCCGCGGTTTCTTCATCAGCTTCCTAAAGTGAAGTTCAAAATAAATATCAACAGATGATTTTAGGCACTTCACACGGTGCAGGAATATTCTAGAGGTTTTAAAGGGTCTTAATTTCGTGTGGTATTATACACACTTCAAATTCAAGCCAGGAACAGTTGATGGAAAAATTAGTCAACAATACGTTCTCAGTGACAAGAGCATTTCACCGGCATCGCAAAAGCGATTCCTGCAGGAGGATCTATAGTTGACTCATTTTTCCATCAACTGTTCCTGGCTTGAATTGAAGTGTGTATAATACTTCTCAAAATTAAGACGCTTTAAAACCTCTTAAATATCAACTGCTGTGAAAAGACAGTAGTTTGAATATTTTCAAATCCTGATAGATAAATGTCGTGGACTCACACATTTGTTATCGGCGTCTCCCCGTCGTTTTGTTCCAACAAGACTCTCAAATAATAGTCGCCTGATAGGAGAGATACGTTACTGAGTTTGATTGTGATCAAGGGATAGGGGGGGCGCTTTAAGAGAACTGTTAAAAAGCTAGAGCAGTATAAGGCTTATCACTAACCTATTTTCAGTTGATCAGCTAAACATTCATGTAGGACTTCAAACTAAAGGTGATTTCAAAAAACAACGTAGTTTCCACTGGTCTTTTTCCATTGCAAATTTGCGCATCTCAGATTCGAGAGCCCCAGAAGTTCCTCTCGCGTCTGTCACATTGAAAACAAAAGAAATTTTTTCATACTCTTTTATGACAACAGTTTAGAGAAAGAGGTCAGGACTATTGAATTGTCTTGTTATACTCATAGCGACAGGAAATTCTCTATTACCTTTTCATTTCCTATATTTTAATGGAAACTAACTTTAACTTCGAGACTCACCTTGTAATTCCAAATCAGGTTGTACGCTGTCAGATCTTGACTGAATCTGTAAAAAAGATCCGTTTAAATACCATTGCTTTTTCATCTTTCAAACGACTAGAACATTTCCCATTTTTTAATATGAACACTTACTTGTAATAAAACAACTGGATTTAAATTCTCACATCTCTCCTGGCTTTGAATCCTATTTTTGTCTCCAATGCGAGGATATCCTTCAAGTTGATTCCTTGACGTTCCTCTCGCTTTTCCTGAGCTGTAACAGACAAGTATAGCGCGTGAAATAACAGGCTTATACGTACATACAAGCATGCATCATGAAATTTTGGAACACGATTGTGCTTTAAAACGTACTCTGCAAGCTTTACATTGTCACGAATTG